>NC_089774.1:9542658-9577658 GCF_040412425.1 Macrobrachium rosenbergii | reverse complement strand
ACACTCGATTTGATCTTTTCCAGTTTCCAGGGGGAAAGACGACTACAAACCGCCGTGTCCCTGAGATATTCCCCTGCTTTGTTAGGTCCGATGTTATGGACGAAAGTCGAACTGTTTTGTGTGGTAAGAAGTAAAAAAAAAAAAATTCTGAAAGTTGCTTTTCCTGTTTTGTCCGTCCCTGGATTTATCTAAAAAACGGATCTAGGGCAGCTAAAACAGTTTTTCTCAGTTAGCTCTCTTCTCCAGCACCTTCAGGAACTGTAGACGACCAAGACCGTGGAAACACTCGACAGATTTCCCCAGCTCCTGACGAAAACGAGAATGCTGACCTGTCTCTATACCGAACACCACTCAGGAAGCGAAGTCATCAAGGAAACACACGCTAATGTGATCTCAACAGCAGCTACCGACGGTCTGTAAGAAGACTTCCCTCCTTCTGCACCAGCAGCGGGGGACACACCACCCGTAGCAGCCTCTGCAGAAGAAGTAATACCTACCTGCAGAGTCACGAAGCCCTCACAAGCACCCGGGTGATTACGTCCTCTTCTGATTGGCTGATCAAGTATCACCCTCAGCCAATCAGGCTTCGCTTCCAGCACCTGACATTATCACGGGATGACAAACGGCGTGACGCGCTCAGGAATCATTGAGGGGCCTTCAGTCACCCGTCTAGCGGAGGTTTACTTTGGAAAAGTTGCTGTCGAAAGTTGCGTAAAATTGCGAGGTACTGAATTGTCGCGGCGATTAGGAATTGAAACGGCTCCCCGTGATTGACGATTGGTCGAGGTGCTTAATAACTAGGAACAATGGCTTTTAAATGAGTCACAGGAGACTAGGATACTGTCTTATGCAACAATTCCCGATTCATTTGGATCTATCTATCTATCTCTCTTTCTAACTATCTATCTATCTTATCACCCACTCTGCTTTTTCATTTCTCCATCGTTGTTTGCAAAGCATTGCTAAGTCGGTTTGTCGTTTCCATATATTTCTGTGTGATTACAAATAATTTGATAAAGAAGAACATATGTTTATTCTCCAAGTATAAATTTCGTTTTGGATCTTACTGATGTTGAGTCGAAAAAAAAAGCCCCTTACTACAACTGTCTATCTTTCTACCTATTTGCAAACGTGCATGTGGTTGCATGTGCATTCGTGCATGTGTGTGTGTGTGTGCACAACAAAAACCCCAGTCAATATATATAAAAGAAAACATTTGGCATAATTATCAGAGTAAAGAATTGCTGACAATTTTATTTCATAAAAGGTATGAATGAGGTGTTTGAAAGTGTGAAGAGATACGCAAAGAAGATAAACTCTCTCTCTCTCTCTCTCTCTCTCTCTCTCTCTCTCTCTCTCTCTCTCTCTCTCTCTCTCTCTCTCTCTCTCTCTTCTGTAAAGGTCAAGACATAAATTAAGAGGAATAAGTCCAAAACTTTTCCCTTCGTGTTGGCGAGTGACTGACTCGGTAGCACCTCAGTCGTCAGTCTGTCAATCAGGTGACTTATCGCCTGTCAGATAATGTCAGGACGTGGATTGGTGGAGTCAGCGGGTGGGTGTGGGGAGGTGGGGAAAGGAGGAGGAGGAGGGGGTGTGTGGGGTGGTTGGTACCTGAGAGAACAGCTATTAAAGCTTTTAACTGAATGGTAAAAAATTTGTGTCTGTAGTTAGCATCAGAAATTGAACGGTAGAATTATACGTTTTGCCTGATTATTGTATTAGGCCTCATGATATATATGTATTACTGAAAGGACCTCATTCAAACTGGATGCTATCTAATGGGGTATTTATTCAGAAAGAATTACAAGCCTTCTTGGACAAACAGTCCACATTTTCAGGTAGGTCATTGTAGGGATACTTGATAATGTGGACTTTGTCAAAGAAAGCTTGTAACTTTTTCTGAATAAATACTCCATTAGATACCATCCAGTTTGAATGAGGTCCTTTTAGTAATTTTATTAATGCACAGAACAATTTGTGTATGTGATATATATATATATATATATATATATATATATATATATATATATATATATATATATATATATATATATATATATATATATATATATATATATATATATATATATATATATATATATATATATATATATATATATATATATATATATATATATATATAAACACACATACATACAAGCTTCCCAAAACAGACCTAAACTTGATCCAAACGACCTTGAACAGAACGACCTCTAAACTGATCTAAACCCTCCCTAAACCAGCCTCAAACCGACCAGCCCTCCATCTTTAACAAAACCCCAGCCAGAACATCTGAAATAAGGTCACCTCAGATAACATTCACGACTCAGGAGAGGAGAGATATCCCAAAGTCTGTGTGTGACCTCAGCGCATCTCTGGCTGGGGCTTGGAGGGCGTGTTTTGTTTACCTTCGTTTGTTGCTTGCGAATTTTATTTGTTCCCATTCGGGTTGTTTGCCGTTTGGTTTCTGTGGCGTTTACTTTGTCGTTTTGGTTTTGTTCTTCTCAGCATAATAATTAATAATTAATAATAATAATAATAATAATAATAATAATAATAAAATCCGAGTGGTAGGTAGGGTATCGGGAGGGTAGGGGAGACATGACGGGCAGCGGCGCCTGGTTCCAGCGCAGTGTAGCGCGCACCATCAAGCTCATAATAATAATAATAATAATAATAATAATAATAATAATAATAATAAACTACACACAGTCATGTGTGGAACATAAACATTTCGAAGAATTTGTTCAGTAAAAACCTGATGATTTGCGAAATTTCATGACAGCGGTTTAAATCAAAGGAGACATGCCTGATGCATGATACTTTCAGGAATGAAGTTAAATATTGCAAAGGTAAATATATCTTTAAAAATAATTTGACACCGCTCTTGATGTACCATATTGTTTTTATATAATACTGAGTTAAAAACAATTAGTTATTTAAAAGAAGAATGGAAATTGCCCAAGACTCAAATTGTATATTTGTTTAAATCTAAACTGAAATTCAAGAAGTATGATTATTAAAAAATATAAAAAAAAATAACGCCCCAAAAATTTTTTAAATAAAGAAAATTAATTATTTTTCCTGCTCTGCCTTCAAAGGCAACCACTCTGAAAGACTAATATTAAAATGAAAATTTTAAAAAATTACGAATTAAAAAAATATTAAAAAATGACCTGAAATTATGCTAAAAAAATTATTTTTGAAATAGAGTAAAAATAAATTATTTTTTCTGCTATGCCTAAAAAAGCAACCGTCTGACAGACTAACATTAAAACGAAAAAAAAAAAAAATTACGGATTGAAAAAAATATATAAAAAATGGCCTGAAATAACGCTTAAAAATTTTTCAAATAAATAAAAAATTATGATATTTTTCTTGCTGTGCCTAAAAAAGCAACCATTCTGAAAGTCTAATATTAAAACGAAAAAAAAAAAAAAAAATTACGGATTACAGATATGAAGGAGACTGAAACATATTTTCCCCCGGAACGCTTCACAAGAGCAGACTTCAATTACTATATATTGTTGTAAAAAACGAGGACTTTTTTTTAGGATGAGGGCGGGGTAGGGGTTGGGGGGTCCTTTCCCAGGACAGCCTCACCTATGGCAGACGAGTTAATTAAAGTCAAGATGAGAGGAACAAAAAAATTAAGACAAAATAAAGGACGATTCGGAATGAGTTTACTCCCGTTCAGAAAATGGCGTATAGAGAGAGAGAGAGAGAGAGAGAGAGATTCATTATAAGAAAATGATAAAATGCAAATGACAACACACAGAAGTATATATCACAACAAAATATAAATAATATTCTACAACATATACTCGTAATTATATAATTATAATTATCATTTAATTATATCATTATTTCTCTTCATTACGTATTCAACTGAAATCCAGTTCTTCGTCTGGGAACTCCTTCCATTCCAGCCCATCCCCCCCCCCCCTTTTGTTTGGTCTCTCTGTCATTCCCATTCCTGTTTTGAGAGGAATTCCGACTGGAATTCAAGAGGGGGTCTCCACACTTAAAAAAAAAACCTTCCATCGAACTGTAAGTGTCAGACTTACTGCCACTTACATAAGTATTTTAGTCAGTCACTTCGCGTATAAGTAAACAGATACATGAGTTAATAAATTATCAAGGTTATTCAGTAAAGTCAAAAAGCAATAGTGAATAATAAATAAAGTATACATAATGTATAAATGTGTAAGAGGATGTATGCATGTCTTTTGAAGACCTGAAGTACAAATAAATAGATAAATAAAAAATATATGTATTTTTTAGAAATGACTTATAGGTAGTGAATGAATGTTATTATCTACTGTGAGAGAGAGAGAGAGAGAGAGAGAGAGAGAGAGAGAGAGAGAGAGAGAGAGAGAGAGAGAGAGATTTATTGTACTGGAAAACAAACTTGAAGTTCGACAGTGCCATTCGACCATCAGAATAAAATATCCCTGATATTTTTCACATAAAATACTATTGATATTTTGTATCTTTTTGTATTGGTAGTAATTCTGGATGTCAGTACCAGTTGTACAATATGAAATGTATCTAACCCAGCTTGACGCAGATAGAATAGAAACAGTCGCGTACCTCGGAAAGGGTTGTTTTCACGTATCACCCGTCAGGCCATCTCCTCCCACTTTCCAGTGACTGGATGGCTTCTACTGGGTTAGAAGTGTACATGAATTTTTTGGACACTAAAAAACAGTCATAAACGGGTCTTCTCGCGGTACGCAGAACAACCCACAACAATCAACTGTTGTGTATTATTATTATTATTATTATTAGTATTATTATTATTACTTAAAAAACAGTCCCAGTAACAAACCCCGTTTCGAATTTTTCGAACGAGAAGCAATACCAATGATTCTCCCTTTTCGAGAAATTGTGAAATTCTCCAAGAAACGCTTCGCCCGAGGTCGGTGTTAATTAAGAACGTTTTTCGGCTCTGCCTCCGGGGAGCGGGGGGGGTGGGGGTGGTCTCCTGCAGTCAGTTCCTCATAATGAAATTTCTCCTATGGGTGAGGGAAGGTTTTTTTTTTCAATCTCTCTCTCTCTCTCTCTCTCTACCTAAACTTTTCATCTCTCTCTCTCTTTCTCGTTCTTATAAAGTTTTTCTTCTTTCAGGCATATACTCAAAAGTCTCTCTCTCTCTCTCTCTCTCTCTCTCTCTCTCTCTCTCTCTCTCTCTCTCTCTCTCTCTCTCTCTCTCTGACCCTGTCAGCCGAGAGAAATAAAAGGTTTTGTGTTTCCATTTTGACGTGCAAATGCTGACACCTTGTTGATGGGAGTGTAACCAATACGTCCATTAACAGAATAAGGGGACTGAGGGTGCTAATGTCACTGTGGAGAGAGAGAGAGAGAGAGAGAGTGATGTATATATATATATATATATATATATATATATATATATATATATATATATATATATATATAGAGAGAGAGAGAGAGAGAGAGAGAGAGAGAGAGAGAGAGAGAGAGAGAGAGAGAGAGAGAGAGAGAGAGTTTATGAGTACATAAGAACGAGAGAGAGAGAGATGAGTAGTTTAAAGAGAGAGAGAGAGATGAATAGTTTAAAGAGAGAGAGAGAGGGAGAGATGAATAGTTTAGAGAGAGGGAGAGAGAGAGAGAGAGAGAGATGAATAGTTTAGAGAGAGAGAGAGAGAGAGAATTTATCTTTGTGTATCTTTTCACACTTCCAAACATGCCTTATGAATAGATACCTGAAAGAAGAAAAAATTATAAGAACGAGAGAGAGAGAGAGAGAGAGAGAGAGGGATGAATAATTGAGAGAGTATTTTCGTGTGGAGCAAAACCCTCTCCCATCATCCTATGGGTGAAAAATGGCAATGATCCCGGGGCATTTAAGAAGAAGCTTTCCTCCACCATTAAGGAAACCCTATGTTTCTCCTCCATCTCATCTGGTTCTCTCCTCACGGGCGCAAAGTTACAAATGGAAGCAATAACACTTCGTTCCATATTTTCCTCTGCGGTCTCTCTCTCTCTCTCTCTCTCTCTCTCTCTCTCTCTCTCTCTCTCTCTCTCTCTCTCTCTCTCGAACCGTTCTTTTTTCGTCTTTTGAAAGTACCCTGATTTCATTACATTTTTCGCGATGTTTTCCGTATTCTAAATCGTTCTTTTCGTTTTTATTTCCTTTGTTTCTTTCACAAGTTGACGTGGAAGCTCCCTGGGCCACGGTTTTGTCGAAATTTTCGTGTTTCTGAGGAATCGTTTTTGCAAAGTGATGCAGAGAACATCTCCATGTAAACAAAGAATTTGACATGAGTCCTATTAACCTGACCAGACTTTGAAACCATGCATTTTGAGGCTGGAAGTGGGGTGACAGTGACCATTGTCAGCCAACCGTCAAGAAAGTTGCCAACGTTTCCCACTGACAAGGAAATTGCCAACATTTACCACTGACAAGAAAGCTGCCAACATTTACCATTGACAAGAAAGTTGCAAACTTTTCCCACTGACAAGAAAGCTGCCAACGTTCGCCTCTCTCAGGACCGTTGCAAACGTTTGCCATCTTTGACGCAGCGAGTACAAAGTGGAGAGTGAATAATTACATCCATTATGCATCTCTGGGAAATGCAAATGAGCTGCGAAGTCAAGACTTTCATGGTGTCCTCGACCCAGTGGCCTCTGAAGGAACGTAGATGCGTTTATTTACATGCCAGGAGCGACAAGGAGAAAGATGGCTCAATTCTCCTTTTAGAGAGCAGGGAAGTCGGAGATTGAGAAGAAGAAGAAGAATCGCAGCCTTACTGCCCCTCCTCTCACATTGCACCCAGCCATCTGAACCCCCGAAAACTTGGAATTTTCTCAAGGCATCCCCACCCCCAAAACCCTTTCTCAGCCTGTTTATGAGTGTAAGCAGTGTTACAAGAAGAAGAAGAAGAAGAAGAAGAAGAAGAAGAAGAAGAAGAAGAAGAAGACGAAGAAGAAGACGAAGAAGTATCATCTTGCGTTCAGCAGATTCCACGTATAAGAGATCAATTAAGGGTCAAAATGCCATGAAGAAGGGACTTGGCAGCCTAAGGCACAGAAGGATTTAATTCTCTCTTTCTCTCTCCACTGTTTACAGAGGGTTTCCTCCTCGCCCCCGGAGGCACTAATGGAATCTGCCAGGTTTCCATTTATTAGGATCTGGCACTGGTGAGAGAGAGAGAGAGAGAGAGAGAGAGAGAGAGAGAGAGAGAGAGAGAGAGAGAGACTGCCTACTACGCATGATGATTTACCTAAAAGTAACTAATTAATTTCCTATGATGCAATACAAGAGAAAAACAAGACTGTGGTAAATCGAAAGAATGAGAGAGAGAGAGAGAGAGAGAGAGAGAGAGAGAGAGAGAGAGAGAGAGAGAGAGAGAGGATTTTATTTAACACTCAAAATTTGTAGGACTCTATGTCTTGCGTATTCAGTGTTAAGACACGAAAAAACTATTGATTACATTTTGTTTATTTATCGTAATCAAAATATAGGAAGATGTTGAATATTAATCTAGAAATGTATTTTCACATATAATCGAAATCAGTGATATTAGGTAGATGGCAAAAATTTCATTTAGTAGAAAAGGAATTAACTAATAAAACTTCAGTAAATGCTTTTGAATATGATTATAGAACAACCGTTCCAAGAGACAAGTTAATCAATTGATCCTTAAGAATTTATTTAAAGAAAAACAACAATAAATTATGTTTGTTCCACACATCCAACAAAAAAAGGTCACTCTACCCAGCTGTGATTCCCATTAACCCATTCATTTGTAAAACAAACTCTCCTTCTAATTTGTAAGAAATATTCTATTTCAATTCGAGTTTTTTTGTTATATATTTGAAAGAAAATTGGCAATATTTTCAATGCATTTCACCACATTTCAGTCAAGGGAACTGTATATAGTTTAAGTAAGTTTAAATTACATAATATTTTTTTTATGATTATATCTTATTTGCTAACATAAAATAACATTCTTTTAACAGAAATATCTTTTTCGCACAGATGATACTCTGATAATATGGTTGGTAGATCTGTTCACATGCAGACGTAAAGATATGTTCTGATAATTGTTCTGACAAAAAAACAAAACTTGCATAGAAGATATTTTTTTGTAGTTTTAACATTTTGTTCGACAAACTGAAATATAAAAATTTCAGTCCTTTTGAACAAACTCTAAAAGACAGCCTAAACATTTACCCATGTACTTTATTTAAATGGTGGCACATGGCATTTGACTCCTAATTTTGGTAAAAACAAAATCTGCCAGGGTGAATTCAGAGCAAAATTATGCCAGGTTCAAATGTAAGATTAAGTCAATGCATGTTACTCTTTCTCAGGTTGACTCAGAGATATCACAGCATCCCTGAATTCCTGAGAAGATGCTAAACCCATAAGCGCAATAAAATCAAACAGGCAAACTTTACACTCTTACTATTTCTGATTTCTGTATCCTGTAATAAATACGCGACATCAGTACAAAGCAGTAAACATTGTCGTTATATAATATATGTTTTACACACGCACACATGGTTACAATAATAATGAATGCGGAATTGCATTCATTTTAGCTCATACAGTACATTGGTGTCACACTGTAGCACCCCACTTGTGACCTGTTTAGCTTTTTTTTTTATGCTTTGCACGCTTCTTCAGGTTTTGTTGTTTTAGAGAATAAAGATTTAAGAAGATTATTAGCGTTGGAAGACTCAGACCTACGTGGATGAGGGGCCGTGAGAAGGGAGGAATGGAGAAGGGTGGAGATTTATGGAAGGTAAAGCACTGGGAAGGCACGAGTGGCCGTCCCGGAGGTCTCGGGGTCACTTGGCTTTGGAGACAAAGTGGAGGATGGGGACGATGAACTCACTCTCATGTTCATCTGTATAGTCAAAGGACACCTGTATCTAGAATCTGCTTCCTAACACCGGAAAACATAAGAGACAACAGAGCCGTTGGAACGTGACACAATGTTGGATGAGTCAGGGTTAGAGTCAGTGCTCTCTCCACCAGGAAACAAAAACCTACTGTGGCATCTTAATCTGAACCACCAACTAGTGTGACACCTGAACAGGATAACCTGGCTATCTGTAAATAGTGTACCAGGTGTAATGAGCACCGTCCCCAAACAACAGTAGCTCACTGACCATCCTTGTGACAATAGCTGAGCAAGTCAGCTTGGCCCAACCTTGAGTGTAGAGGACCGAAACTCAGTTTTTGATTCGGAAATTACGGTAAGCAGACTCATGTTTGTCTTATTTGCTGAGTATCTTTGTAGTCAACAAACCATTCAGGTGGTAATGAAGATATCTGAAACGGAACATTGCTTAGAAAGGTGTCTATAATTGAATACCAAGGTATTATAACAGGCAGAAGTCCGGTACCTGTCACTTTCTCTTGTATTCACGCTGGCCTGTGTAACATTCTTCCTGTGAGGAACTGTGATGTCTTCCCATGAACCATTTGGTCTCTGTAACATTCTTCCTTTTGGGGAACTGTGATGTCTTCCCATGAACCATTTGGTCTCTGTAACATTCTAAGTGATGTCTTCCCATGAACCATTTGGTCTCTGTAACATTCTAAGTGATGTCTTCCCATGAACCATTTGGTCTCTGTAACATTCTAAGTGATGTCTTCCCATGAACCATTTGGTCTCTGTAACATTCTAAGTGATGTCTTCCCATGAACCATTTGGTCTCTGTAACATTCTAAGTGATGTCTTCCCATGAACCATTTGGTCTCTGTAACATTCTAAGTGATGTCTTCCCATGAACCATTTTTGGTCTCTGTAACATTCTAAGTGATGTCTTCCCATGAACCATTTGGTCTCTGTAACATTCTGAACCATTTGGTCTCTGTAACATTTGATGTCTTCTGAACCATTTGGTTCTAAATTCTAAGTGATGTCTTCCCATGAACCATTTGGTCTCTGTAACATTCTAAGTGATGTCTTCCCATGAACCCATTTGAACCATTTGGTCTCTGTAACATTCTAAGTGATGTCTTCCATGAACCATTTGGTCTCTGTAACATTCTAAGTGATGATGTCTTAACATTCTAGTGATGTCTTCCCATGAACCATTTGGTCTCTGTAACATTCTAAGTGATGTCTTCCCATGAACCATTTGGTCTCTGGAACTCTAAGTGATGTCTTCCCATGAACCATTTGGTCTCTGTAACATTCTAAGTGATGTCTTCCCATGAACCATTTGGTCTCTGTAACATTCTAAGTGATGTCTTCCCATGAACCATTTGGTCTCTGTAACATTCTAAGTGATGTCTTCCCATGAACCATTTGGTCTCTGTAAACTAAGTGATTCTTCCCTGAACCATTTTTCTGTAACATTCTAAGTGATGTCTTCCCATGAACCATTTGGTCTCTGTGATGTCTTCCATGAACCATTTGGTCTCTGTAACATTCTAGTGATTCTTGAACCATTTTTCTGTAAATTCTGTGATGTCTTCCCATGAACCATTTGATGTCTCTGTAAATTCTAAGTGATGTCTTCCCATGAACCATTCTTCCTTTTGAACCATTTGGTCTCTGTAAACTTTGGGAATGTCTTCCATGAACCATTTGGTCTCTGTAACATTCTAAGTGATGTCTTCCCATGAACCATTTGGTCTCTGTAACATTCTTCCTTTGGGGAACTGTGACGTCTTCCCATGAACCATTTGGTCTCTGTAACATTCTTAAGTGATTTTCCCCATGAAATTTGGTCTCTGTAACATTCTAAGTGATGTCTTCCCATGAACCATTTGGTCTCTGTAACATTCTAAGTGATGTCTTCCCATGAACCATTTGGTCTCTGTAACATTCTAAGTGATGTCTTCCCATGAACCATTTGGTCTCTGTAACATTCTAAGTGATGTCTTCCCATGAACCATTTGGTCTCTGTAACATTCTAAGTGATGTCTTCCCATGAACCATTTGGTCTCTGTAACATTCTTTGATGTCTTCCCATGAACCATTTGTCTCTGTAACATTCTTTGGGGAAGTGATGTCTTCCCATGAACCATTTGGTCTCTGTACCATTTGGTCTCTGAACCAACTAAGTGATTCTAAGTGATGTCTTCCCATGACCATTTGGTCTCCATTTTGGTCTCTGTAACATTCTAAGTGATGTCTTCCCATGAACCATTTGGTCTCTGTAACATTCTAAGTGATGTCTTCCCATGAACCATTTTCTCTGTAACATTCTAAGTGATGTCTTCCCATGAACCATTTGGTCTCTGTAACATTCTAAGTGATGTCTTCCCATGAACCATTTGGTCTCTGTAACATTCTAAGTGATGTCTTCCCATGAACCATTTGGTCTCTGTAACATTCTAAGTGATGTCTTCCCATGAACCATTTTGGTCTCTGTAACATTCTCTGTAACATTCTAAGTGATGTCTTCCCATGAACCATTTGGTCTCTGTAACATTCTTCCTTTGGGAACTGTGACGTCTTCCATGAACCATTTGGTCTCTGTAACATTCTAAGTGATTTGAACCATTTGGTCTCTGTAACATTCTAAGTGATTCATTTGGTCTCTGTAACATTCTAAGTGATGTCTTCCCATGAACCATTTGGTCTCTGTAACATTCTTCCTTTGGGGAACTGTGACGTCTTCCCATGAACCATTTGGTCTCTGTAACATTCTAAGTGATGTCTTCCCATGAACCGTTTGGTCCCTGTAACATTCTTCCTTTGGGGAACTGTGATGTCTTCCCATGAACCCATAAATTTGTACAGGAGTGTCGAGACATTTAAATACAGAGCAGTTATTTGGTTTTCCAGATGGAAGAAGAAGAAGAAGAGCTGGGTGTTGGTTCGACTGTTTTCTAATCAGTGGGGCATCCACGCAGGAACACAAAGTACGTATAAAACTAAATGCTAATTTCAGTACTTATCTTCATCAATAATGTATTTTTTAATCATAGAGCCTCAAATTCACAGTCTTTGCTGATTATATAAAACTTAAAAAAGTAATTTAATAATCGAGGGGTCACCTTCTTAGACCACAGTGATGGCGAAGCTTCTTCAGAATCTAAAGACAACTCACATAACTTCTCTCACATCTTGTTCATGAACTGCAACTTATATAGGTGGTGGTTTGGGACTTTCGTTCCCTCACCACTGGCCAGCTATTTATTTTTTTGATTTTGGAAATATCTGTTGTCCCTTGCCAGAATGACGACGCAGCTTTCGAGGGGAGTCCAGCTTGTAACCAAAGTCGGTATTTCTCCTGATGTTATCTAAAGAATTTATTTTTTTTTATAAGTACACAGAATATGAAAGATAGAACACCCTAGCACACTACATATATATATATATACATATATATATATATATATATATATATATATATATATATATATATATATATATATATATATATATATATATACAAACAAATAAAAGAAAGGTGGTATGTTATGTTCCCCATGGAAAAAAAATTATTCTTAGGCACAAAATAAAATGAGTATTTGTCACCCCTTCTAAGGAAATTTTGACAAATTTCTGTTACCCCCAGGGGGAGAGGCACTGGAGATAGATATTATTAAGTTCATTAATATTCTAGTTATGATAATAAAAATGATTATTAATTCTACCGAAGGTCTCTAAAAACATGTATTGCACTGACTGCTTATGGTGATGGCTTATTCTCTCTTTCCTCACCTTTTGAGTCTTTTCCTTCATTTCTATAAAACATGTAAGCAATTTTCTTTTGTTCAATATATATTAAATACAGATCTTTACCTTGATATTGTATTTAAAGTTATATGAACTGAAATATTCATAAAGAATATGTAGACGATTTCATTTTGTGGAAATAAAATTCATAACTCCATGATAACTCTTGCATTCATGGTCAGAATTGGTGAAATAAAGCGAAGGAGAGTATCATTTGGTCAGTCACAAGTAATATCAAGGATTTTGTGCCAATTTTAGTCACTGAACAACACCAAAATTGAAGTTGGTCTTAATTTTTGCAAGACATTGAATTAAATATTTCTGTATAATCACTTTGTAACCTTCGCAACTTGTGTAACTTTTTAACATCACATTAGCTCTCTGGAGGAAATGGTTTCTGCACCAAGCCCATTTCCTTCTTCGCCGATACAAATACCTGATGCTCTTGCAACAATTTGTCATCTTTCAGCAAAACCAACTACCAGTACAGACACAAGGGTGACGTCAACACCGAGCAAAAGTAAGACAACAGGGACGACAGCCAGTGGTAAGACTACCCCGAGAACTCCAGCAGGAAGTAGCACGCCCACTCCGCCCACATCCTGGAACGAGACAACAGGAACTTCAGCAGCACGAAGCACGCCTACCCTCGCTACAAACTCGAGTGATGCAGCAACTTCGGCAGTAAGAAGCACGCCCACTGTCTCCTCGAATGACACAACAATAACTTCACCAAGAACAAGTTCACTGACACCCACATCGTTAACGAATGACACAACAATAACTTCACCAAGAACAAGTTCACTGACACCCACATCGTTAACGAATGACACAACAATAACTTCACCAAGAACAAGTTCACTGACACCCACATCGTTAACGAATGACACAACAATAACTTCACCAAGAACAAGTTCACTGACACCCACATCGTTAACGAATGACACAACAATAACTTCACCAAGAACAAGTTCACTGACACCCACGTCGTTAATGAATGTGACAACAACTTCACCAGGAACAAGTACACTGACACCCACATCGTTAACGAATGTGACAACAACTTCACCAGGGACAAATACACTGACAACCACTTCATTAACGAATGTGACAACAACTTCACCAGGGACAAATACACTGACAACCACTTCATTAACGAATGTGACAACAACTTCACCAGGGACAAATACACTGACACCCACATCGTTAACGAATGTGACAACAATAACTTCACCAAGAACAAGTACACTGACACCCACATCGTTAACGAATGTGACAACAACTTCACCAGGGACAAATACACTGACACCCACATCGTTAACGAATGAGACAACAACTTCACCAGGAACAAGCACATCGACACCCACATCGTTAATGAATGTGACAACAACAACTTCACCAAGAACAAGTACACTGACAACCACATCATTAACGAATGTGACAACAACTTCACCAGGGACAAATACACTGACACCCACATCGTTAACGAATGTGACAACAACTTCACCAGGGACAAATACACTGACAACCACATCGTTAACGAATATGACAACAACAACTTCACCAGGAACAAACACATCGACACCCACATCATTAACGAATATGACAACAACAACTTCACCAGGAACAAGCACATCGACACCCACATCGTTAACGAATGTGACAACAACTTCACCAGGGACAAATACACTGACACCCACATCGTTAACGAATGTGACAACAACGTCACCAGGGACAAATACACTGACAACCACATCGTTAACGAATGTGACAACAACAACTTCACCAGGAACAAGCACATCGACACCCACATCATTAACGGATGTGACAACAACAACTTCACCAGGAACAAGCACATCGACACCCACATCGTTAACGAATGTGACGACAACAACTTCACCAGGAACAAGCACATCGACACCTAGGTCATTAACGAATGAGACAACAACAACTTCACCAGGAATAAGTACACCGACACCCACATCGTTGATAAGTGAGACGACAACTTCACCAGGAACAAGCACGCCAACACCAACGCCGTCCACGAGTGAGACAACGACAACTTCACCAGGAACAAGCACGTCAACACCAACACCAACGCCGTCCACGAGTGAGACAACAACAACTTCACCAGGAACAAGCACGTCAGCACCAACACCAGTGCCGTCCACAAGTGAGACAATGACAACTTCACCAGGAACAAGCACGCCAACACCAACACCAACTCCACCAGGAGACAACGACAACTTCATCAGGAACAAGCACCAACACCAACACCAACGCCGTCCACAGGTGAGACAACGACAACTTCACCAGGAACAAGCACGTCAGCACCAACACCAGTGCCGTCCACGAGTGAGACAACGACAACTTCACCAGGAACAAGCACGCCAACACCAACACCAACGCCGTCCACGAGTGAGACAACGACAACTTCACCAGGAACAAGCACGTCAACACCAACACCAGTGCCGTCCACGAGTGAGACAACGACAACTTCACCAGGAACAAGCACGTCAACACCAACACCAACGCCGTCCACGAGTGAGACAACGACAACTTCACCAGGAACAAGCACGTCAACACCAACACCAGTGCCGTCACGAGTGAGACAACGACAAGTCACCAGGAACAAGCACGCGTCAACACCAACACCAGTGCCGTCCACGAGTGAGACAACGACAACTTCACCAGGAACAAGCACGTCAACACCAACACCAACACCAACGCCGTCCACGAGTGAGACAACTACAACTTCACCAGGAACAAGCACGTCAACACCAACACCAACGCCGTCCACGGTGAGACAGCGACAACTTCACCAGGAACAAGCACGTCAACACCAACACCAGTGCCGGTCCACGAGTGAGACAACGACAACTTCACCAGGAACAAGCGCGTCAACACCAACACCAACGCCGTCCACGAGTGAGACAACGACAACTTCACCAGGAACAAGCACGTCAACACCAACACCAACGCCGTCCACGGTGAGACAACGACAACTTCACAGGAACAACGTCAGCACCAACACCAGTGCCGTCCACGAGTGAGACAAGAAAACTTCACCATGAACAAGCACGACCAACGCCTCCACGAGGTGAGACAACGACAACTTCATCAGGAACAAGCACGTCAACACCAACACCAACGCCGTCCACGAGTGAGACAACGAAAACTTCACCATGAACAAGCACGTCAACACCAACACCAACGCCGTCCACGAGTGAGACAACGACAACTTCACCAGGAACAAGCACGTGAACACCAACACCAACGCCGTCCACGAGTGAGACAACGACAACTTCACCAGGAACAAGCACGTCAACACCAACACCAACGCCGTCCACGAGTGAGACAACGACAACTTCACCAGGAACAAGCACGTCAACACCAACACCAACGCCGTCCACGAGTGAGACAACGACAACTTCACCATGAACAAGCACGTCAACACCAACACCAACGCCGTCCACGAGTGAGACAACGACAACTTCACCAGGAACAAGCACGTCAACACCAACACCAACGCCGTCCACGAGTGAGACAACTACAACTTCACCAGGAACAAGCACGTCAACACCAACACCAACGCGGGTCCACGGGTGAGACAACGACAACTTCACCAGGAACAAGCACGTCAACACCAACACCAACGCCGTCCACGAGGTGAGACAACGACAACTTCCACCAGGAACAAGCACGTCAACACCAACACCAAGATCACGAGTGAGACAACGACAACTTCACCATGAACAAGCACGTCAGCACCAACACCAGTGCCGTCCACGAGTGAGACAACGACAACTTCACCAGGAACAAGCACGTCAACACCAACACCAACGCCGTCCACGAGTGAGACAACTACAACTTCACCAGGAACAAGCGCGTCAACACCAACACCAACGCCGTCCACGGTGAGACAACAACTTCACCAGGAACACACGTCAACACCAACACCAACGCCGTCCACGAGTGAGACAACTACAACTTCACCAGGAACAAGCGCGTCAACACCAACACCAACGCCGTCCACGAGTGAGACAACGACAACTTCACCAGGAACAAGCACGTCAACACCAACACCAACGCCGTCCACGAGTGAGACAACGACAACTTCACCAGGAACAAGCACGTCAACACCAACACCAACACCAACGCCGTCCACGAGTGAGACAACGAAAACTTCACCATGAACAAGCACGTCAACACCAACACCAACGCCGTCCACGAGTGAGACAACGACAACTTCATCAGGAACAAGCACGTCAACACCAACACCAACGCCGCCCACGAGTGGAGACAACTCTTCACCAGGAACAAGCGGCGTCAACACCAACACCAACGTGGCCCACGGGTGAGACAACGACAACTTCATCAGGAACAAGCACGTCAACACCAACACCAACGCCGTCCACGAGTGAGACAACGACAACTTCATCAGGAACAAGCACGTCAACACCAACACCAACGCCGTCCACGAGTGAGACAACGACAACTTCATCAGGAACAAGCACGCGTCAACACAACACCAACGCCGTCCACGAGTGAGACAACGACAACTTCATCAGGAACAAGCACGCCAACACCAACACCAACGCCGTCCACGAGTGAGACAGCGACAACTTCACCAGGAACAAGCACGCCAACACCAACACCAACACCAGCCCGTCACGAGTGAGACAACGAAAACTTCACCATGAACAAGCACGTCGCACCAACACCAACTTCACGTGTGAGACAACGACAACTTCATCAGGAACAAGCACGTGCACCAACACCAACGCCTCCACGAGTGAGACAACGACAACTTCATCAGGAACAAGCACGTCAACACCAACACCAACGCCGTCCACGAGTGAGAACTACAACTTCACCAGGAACAAGCGCGTCAACACCAACACCAATGCCGTCCACGAGTGAGAACTACAACTTCACCAGGAACAAGCACGTCAACACCAACACCAACACCAACGCCGTCCACGAGTGAGACAACGAAAACTTCACCATGAACAAGCACGTCAACACCAACACCAACGCCGCCCACGCAGTGAGACAACGACAACTTCACCATGAACAAGCACGTCAACACCAACACCAACGCCGTCCGAAGGTGAGACAACGACAACTTCACCAGGAACAAGCGTCAGCACCAACACCAGTGCCGTCCACGAGTGAGACAACGACAACTTCACCAGGAACAAGCATGTCAACACCAACACCAACGCCGTCCACGAGTGAGACAACTACAACTTCACCAGGAACAAGCACGTCAACACCAACCAAGCGCCGTCCTCAAGTGAGACAACTACAACTTCACCAGGAACAAGCACGTCAACACCAACACCAACGCCGTCCACGAGTGAGACAACGACACCAGGAACAAGCGCGCCAACACCAACACCAACGCCGTCCACGAGTGAGTCAACGACAACTTCACCAGGAACAAGCATGTCAACACAACACCAACGACGAGTGACCAGAACTTCACCAGGAACAAGCGTCCTCCAAGTGAGACAACTACAACTTCACCAGGAACAAGCGCGTCAACACCAACACCAATGCCGTCCACGGTGAGAAACACAACTTCACCAGGAACAAGCACGCCAACACCAACGCCGTCCACGAGTGAGACAACAACAACTTCACCAGGAACAAGCACGCCAACACCAGTGCCGTCCATGAGTGAGTCAACGACAACTTCACCAGAAAGAAGCACGACAGTGCCAGCACCATCCTCAAGTGAGTCAACGACAACTTCACCAGAAACAATCACGACAGTGCCAGCACCATCCTCAAGTGAGTCAACGACAACTTCACCAGAAACAAGCACGACAGTGCCAGCACCATCCTCAAGTGAGTCAACGACAACTTCACCAGAAACAATCACGACAGTGCCAGCACCATCCTCAAGTGAGTCAACGACAACTTCACCAGAAACAAGCACGACAGTGCCAGCACCATCCTCAAGTGAGTCAACGACAACTTCACCAGAAACAATCACGACAGTGCCAGCACCATCCTCAAGTGAGTCAACGACAACTTCACCAGAAACAATCACGACAGTGCCAGCACCATCCTCAAGTGAGTCAACGACAACTTCACCAGAAACAATCACGACAGTGCCAGCACCATCCTCAAGTGAGTCAACGACCTCACCAGAAACAAGCACGACAGTGCCAGTCCTCAAGTGAGTCAACGACAACTTCACCAGAAACAATCACGACAGTGCCAGCACCATCCTCAAGTGAGTCAACGACAACTTCACCAGAAACAATCACGACAGTGCCAGCACCGTCCTCAAGTGAGTCAACGACAACTTCACCAGAAACAAGCACGACAGTGCCAGCACCATCCTCAAGTGAGTCAACGACAACTTCACCAGAAACAAGCACGACAGTGCCAGCACTATCCTTAAGTGAGTCAACGACAACTTCACCAGAAACAAGCACGACAGTGCTAGCGCCGTCCTCAAGTGAGTCAACGACAACTTCACCAGAAACAAGCACGACAGTGCCAGCGTCGTCCTCAAGTGAGTCAACGACAACTTCACCAGAAACAAGCACGACAGTGCCAGCGCCGCCCTCAAGTGAGTCAACGACAACTTCACCATAAACAAGAACGACAACATCGCCATTGCTTGTGTAGCCCCACCTATCAACCTGATGCCACCTTCTGACCAGCTCCCACCACTCAACCCGGATGCACCTTTAACAAACCAGCCTCTGTCATGCCTCCAGATACTAACACGAGAACCCTCGCAATACCTGCAAGTGAGGCAACATACCTTTCCGTTCAACTTTCCGTGCGACTTTTCATTTGGGGAAGCTTAGTCAGACCTTCTGAGGTTTTCTCTGACTCCTTCCCTTTCTTTCTTTATTCCTTGGTGCTCTTCCGTATTCCCTCGCTGAGACATGAAGTCACCGAATACTGACATGGAAGTGAAATATAGTTGAGGAGAATCAGTTGTCTCGATGGCACAGACCTGCCCACAGAAAGAATCATTGCTTGAGAAGATTAAAAAAAAATGGACGTGGAATAATGGAACTGCATGAACCTCTAAATACACCAAGAAAACGTAACAAAAGCCAAAAAAGATCTTCATTAACTGTGATGCTGATGATATGGAAACTAAATTGCCATCCCCAGAGAGAAAACTCTCTCCTAATAGACATATTCTAGGCAATTACACTCAGAAATCTTGTCACCTTCAAATCTTGAAAATGAACAGGGGAAACAAACCTTTCTGTGGCAAAAATAATCTCTGATTGAATTGTCTCTCTTATTTTTATTCTGACACAAGAGTATGATGGATTTCCTTTGAATCACAACTCCTTTTCCTCCCTTATTTAGTGGTAATGAGTTCGACTTTCACATTGGTAAGTGTGTTTGCTTTCATTCTACTTCTCACTGTTTTGTTTAGTTTAAGTCTAAACTTGCCACTAGATTTTTCTGGTCCTTGGCTTTGCAGGTGGGCATTCAATAACCTTTGAAGTATTCCCTAGCAAGCTAATGGCAGCAAGGATGATGATGGTTAATTGAGCTCTCAAAAAGTTTCGTCATGCAATTTCTCCCTCTCCCAAGAGTGACACCAGGGGCCCCCTCGTGGGTGAAGTGCGTTCGAAGGTGACTCAAGCAGAGTCGATACCACCTGAAACTTACACCCACGTGCCTTCATACAGTGATAGGATTGCCCCCATGACCGGATCTACGAATAATGGCTCTTAAAACAGTTAACAGTGTATCAGCTGAATGATTTTTGGACTGAACTATCCATGTAAAAGTGGCAAATTTTACTGACTGATATCAACACTGAACCACAAATGGATTGCCAGTGTCTCAGTATGAAATATTCTTGGATTAATACCAATACCTAGTCTTCAAGTGACTTCCAGTGCATTGACAAGCATTGTATCTTATATATATATATATATATATATATATATATATATATATATATATATATATATATATATATATATATATATATACCTTAAGATTTACCTTATTATTCCTATTTATATCAGTATTTCAATATGTGATGTAATTGCCATAATCACATTACCAGGACTGTTATAGCTTCTATTATCCAATTTTTTGTGCCTGTAATTCACATTGTTTGAATTCTATTAAATCACAGCATGAATTCCAATGTTTCAGTTACCTAAAAAGACCCAAGTCATCCCTCAGAAATGCCCATTTCAACTAAAGGTTTACAAAACAATGGAGTAATCAGATTTCTTCTTGGCAGTTTGATAGTCAACTTACAATTGATTAACTCTTGTGGTTGATATAACAATTAGGATACAAAACGAAATGGTTACCCCAAATTCTAGGTGTACAAACTGCCAATACTTTTTGATTACATTATTATTATTATTATTATTTTTATTATTATTATTATTATTATTGTTATTGCTGTCAAAAGTTATTATTATGAATATTTTGATTATTATTATTGCTGTCCAAAGTTATTATTATTATTATTATTATTATTATTATTATTATTATTATTATTGTTGTTGTCCAAAGTTGTTTAATAATAATAATAATAATAATAATAATAATAATAATAATAATAATAATAATTATTATTATTATTATTATTATTATTATTATCATTATTTAAAGATCAAGAAGGATTAATAATTATCATTGCAAGTGTAGCTTTTGATAAGATTAATTAACATACACACACACACACACACACACATATATATATATATATATATATATATATATATATATATATATATATATATATATATATATATATAAAATAAGATTTTTAATATAATCTCAAACAAATGACAGACCTCAAACACTAAAGAACGCAAATAAAACTGAAAGAGAGAATAATATGCTGAACCAATAGAAAAGAAAAACAAAGAGAGAACATCTTTATGGAGAAGAATAGCTTTTTATGACTCTCTTGTGGAAAATAAAGAAATGAACACTTGATGTAGTTTTATTCCCCCCCAAAGGTTTGCTTATTCCAAAGATTGTAAACATCCATCATAATAATTCCTTGTTTTTGGTTTGTGTTTGGTTGTTCCCAAGGGAGATATTCTGAGAGTGGGTTGGTGAATAATAATAATAATAATAATAATAATAATATTATTATTATTATTATTATTATTATTATTATTATTATTATTATTATTATTACTGTTTCAATTGGCAAATTAGTGTAGTTGACTGTTTGAATTTTGGTCTTCAATAATAATAATGATAATAATAAATTAAGTGTATTATTATTGACATTTTGACATTTTGACAAATATTATGAAATACGGTCTTCAATAATAATAATAATAATAATAATAATAATAATAATACTTAATTATTGTTATGTAAAACGTTTTGATGCATTCATGGAAAATTTAAGGCCTTCATCAAAAAGATGAGAGTTAGATAGATAGACAGAGAGAGAGAGAGAATGAGAGGGAGGATTGAAATTCATCTCTGGCTTCTCCAAGACACACACACACACACACACACACACACACACACACACACAGGCTCCCTTCAAATGAAATGAGAGACTCAATGACAAGAAAGTAAAACATGAAGAATGCTAAGGTCAGGAAAAGAGGTGACGAGGTTAATTTGAAGAGTAAATACTTCTTTGAAGTTATGAGACTCTGGTCCAGGGAATTGTTCGAGGAGAGGGCTCAGTTTCGATTCTGGGTTCATTGAGGGAGAGAGAGAGAGAGAGGCAGGGAAGTTGAATGGAAGGTTAAGAAAAATGAAAATATGAAGAGAAAGCTTACAATGGGGAGAGAGAGAGAGAGAGAGATTGTTCAAAGATTCTTGTCTAAATTGTTGATACAGACAAACCCACGAATTGCTGATGTTACGAACTTTTGACTTAATATGTATTAAAAAAAACATTATAAATATTCTTTTGGAAAAGATATGATATAAGCCAGCACTTCTCAGTAAGAGAGAGAGGGAGAATATCATAAAAACATCATATAAATGGGTTACCTGTTGTTTATCCATTTCATTTTGTGCTTACCTCTCTCTCTCTCTCTCTCTCTCTCTCTCTCTCTCTCTCTCTCTCTCTCCAGAACATAACTTTAATGGAGGCGTCTCTTCACAGGATCCTTTGGGGACCCTAAACACCGAACAAATCTCCCACAGGACCTCTTTCGAAGCTGCGTGGGAGGTCTTGGCTTATTTTTTTTTTTTTTTTTGATAATTCTTGATTATTAGTGGCACAGTTATTCCGTGTCATGGGAGCACAAAATCTAATAATAATAATAATATAATAATAATAATAATCATAATATTTTGCCCTTGTTTTTCATTCATGACCTAATTATTATTCTCAATAAATTGCAATCTTGTTTTTCTCTCCCTCTCAGCCGTTTGACCTGAGCTGCGATCGGGGTCAAATTGAGGTCACGCGAGGTCACGCGAGGGAAAAATAAATCTCCAAACTTCTTCGTCTTCTTTTTTCGTTCAACTTGCTTGAGGTATATTTAATTTTTTCTGTCATTTATTATTATTATTAATTATTATTATTATTATTATTATTATTATTATTATTATTATTATTATTATTATTATTATTATTATTATTATTATTATAACACTAATATTCTCTAAACACCAAAACTCATTTTTTTGAGCTGACATTAAATTTCCACAACTGGTAAA
This sequence comes from Macrobrachium rosenbergii, assembly GCF_040412425.1. NCBI lineage: Eukaryota > Metazoa > Arthropoda > Malacostraca > Decapoda > Palaemonidae > Macrobrachium > Macrobrachium rosenbergii. The sequence goes on along the minus strand of NC_089774.1, from coordinate 9,554,316 downwards.
AATCCAGGCTTCCATCTTGCTTCTGATTGGGTGATTCATTTGAGCCGCAGCCTCTGATTGGTGGGTAACAGCGCGAGCCTCCTCCACCAATCATGATCAGTTTCGCCGATATCCGCTGGTGATATTTATCTCCAGCCACAATAAACAACACATAACTTTCTTCTTAGAAGTTCGGCCATAACTTTTTGCTTGCAGTCACGAGTAGAAAGTAATTAAGTCGTGAAGTGCGTGCCACCTGGAAATTGCTGCATGCACTTGAAGAAGTAGGGAGTAAATTTCGTGATCTTTGTCTTGCATTCAGTGAAAGGTGTTTGAATTCGACGCTAATTAGCACAGGCTGTCTCTTTCTTTCTGATGTTGCTTACAGTCTAAACTGAACCCTCTGTGTGTCGTCAATAAGGAAAAGATAATGATGTGAAAAATTAAGAAGTACTTTTAGGCAAAATGTCAAAGTGGTTTTATGTGGCAATCTTAACCTCCATTGGTCTAGTCATTTCAATTTCATCATCATCGCCTGTGGGGAGACAGTTTCACAGTTGCAAGAAAGACAGTTATATGTTTTGACATCCAGAACTGACAGTTACACAGTTACACATTGGGAAAAAATTCTCCTAAACTGCACGAAATTCTTCATATAAGTGGCTAATGGTAGTCAGTGGAATGAAAGACATCAATTATTGGGTAGTCAGGTGAATGTAAGACCTTAACGGGCCTCACATAATGAAACTTATGTAAGACTGTGTCTTTCCAACGATAGCAAAAAGACTCCCCCAGCTCTGTCGTATCTGTGACGTCACAACTCCCACAATGCACCACCACCAACAGCTGCTGATGCAAGCGCCTGTGCATGATTGGGAGAAAAAGGTTAATTGAAAATGAATTTTGTGCCTGCAATATATTGCGCCTGGTATTGCCTGTGACGCCGGTGGACTTTCAGAAAACAAAAATTGGGGCATTGAGTTTTGGCCTTTGGAAGAGTTTGAAATTGATTGATGTGTGTAATACCACATCAAATATATGTATAGGTATATGTATGTATGTATGTATCTATATCTATGTCTATATCTATATCTATGTATATATATATATATATATATATATATATATATATATATATATATATATATATATATATAATATATATTTATATATATATATTATAATTAGTTCAATAGCAATAAACATTTTGATTGCTAGAAAGAGAGAGAGAGAGAGAGAGACAGACAGACAGAGAGAGAGAGAGAGAGAGAGAGAGAGAGAGAGAGAGAGAGAGAGAGAGAGAGAGAGAGAGGAGTACAGACTGACACAGACAGAGGGAGAGAGAGAGAGAGATAATCGTCTCGAAGTCGAAATGTTGGATTAAATTGATACAAAAAAAAATCATATGAATTTAAAAGACGCTGCATTGCAATGTTTCACACGACGAGGACTTGGCTGTCTCTGGATCTGATAGACCATTCACCATTTTAACGTCTCGATCTCTCACTAGCAAGGGAGAAATATTTATAATAAATAAAAAATATATTAATTCTAAATGGAAATAAATACTGTTTTCGTCTCTCCAATACTGGAGAGATCTTCAAGAGATCTTTTTTGTATTCTTTTAGCACTCTCTGTCTCTCTCTTAGTTTCATTTTACCTCTTTTATGTTGGAAAAAATCCCATTCTTTATTTTTTCAGTTCCTTTCGTTGTCGTAAGTCAAATATGAAACATTGTACGACCAAAAGGACTCATATATCTTTAAGAGTGGCCGTGTTCATGAGAGGAATAGTTCTTGAAGAACCGTTCAACAGGAAACATGGCTTGCCACTTCTTTCTGAACGCACCTTCTTTGAGATATATATATATATATATATATATATATATATATATATATATATATATATATATATATATATATATATATATATATATATATATATATATATATATATATATATATACACTCATTCAGTTTGTCTGTGTTTGATGTCTGTCACGGGGTAGGGGGTTTGATTTTGGGGTACAAACCTTCCTGGGGTCACATAGGGGCCACGTGCCAAATTTTGTCTACTTCTGTCAAGCGGTTCGGGTTTCTATAGCATCCAAACATACACACACACACACACACACACACACACACACACACACATATATATATATATATATATATATATATATATATATATATATATATATATATATATATATATATATATATATATAGAAAGGAACTTCACGTTGGAATGCCACCAACATTTCTGGAAAAGTCTTAAAATAATGTTCCATTATTCTTGCAAAATAAATCATTTTAAATGCAGATTTTCCAAAGAACTAAAGTATTTTTTTTAATCACAAAGCCCTGAGAAATGAGACATGCCCTTGCATAAACACAAACATAACCATAAACATAAACAATTCCCAAATCTTAAGACGAATTCAGAACCATTCCCGCAGAGCGGAAAGACAATTTCATTTCTAGGGAGCACAAACCAGCACCTGCCCTCTCTCTCTCCGAGTGCCATCTGCCTGTTTGCCAATACGAAACATAACGGAGGGAGAACTTTAATGGTTCGTAATGGAAAGCCTCTCACCAAATGAATTTGTCGAAACGTGAGACGAGAGATAATGCCATCTGGGACGTGGCCCTGGGGGCAGGAGGGCGTTGGGGGGGGGGTGTTCATTTTGGGGGAGGGAGCCTTCGATGCTTTTCTTGGTATTCCAAAATGGTGATTCTGTTATGTGAATGTCATTGGTGGGTTGCTTTTTTGTAGCAGAGACAAGTTCTTCATAACATACCTGGTTTGGTAACGTTCTTTTCTTTGTTTGTATTCCAAAATGGTGATTCTGTTATGTGAATGTCATTGGTGGGTTGCTTTTTTGTAGCAGAGACTTATAGTTAAGGGCTTCATTTGTTTTACATGAAATATTTTGTTTTCATAACATCATCTATTCAGGCATAAGGGGAATCTCTCTCTCTCTCTCTCTCTCTCTCTCTCTCTCTCTTGCAGCCAGTACAGGAGTTAATATATCCTACTGACAATTTATTTGATTTAAATAATTTCAAACCATTTCCTTTTGAGCAAACAATTAAAACGAACGGTTTTTTGTATTGTATTACTATAAAGTTGAACAATTCTCAACAAATTAATTTTAAAGTATGCTTGAATTACTGTAACTGTTTCTCTCTCTCTCTCTCTCTCTCTCTCTCTCTCTCTCTCTCTCTCTCTCTCTCCTTTTCGTTACCTGAACGTCAGTTCCAACTGCATCAACTGGATCTTCAAAGGAGTTGAATGCATGTTCATATCCCTTTGTGCTCCTCAAGCAGACATGTTACCACTCCCCCCAATTCCAAAATGGCGCCCTATAGTGTACACGAAGCTCGCTTCAATGCTGAAGTGTAGGCTATCCAAAGTTAGATGGATTTCAGTGTAAACTTGATTAGTGAGGCTAGTAGGCTAGTGTTGGTCAGGGTGTAGCAACTTCATCCCAATATGAGCATCATAGTGGACAGACGTATTATTATTATTATTATTATTATTATTATTATTATTATTATTATTATGTTAACGAAATGTGGAGTGTTGTTCCTGTAGAGTTTTTCAATTTTTTTAGCTCGTCAAAATATGAGATTGATTTCTGAAGTAAATTTTTATCTTCTCTCAGAAATATAAAAAATTAAAAAAATTAAAAAAATTTCAGTAGCCCAAAGCACATCATATACATTGTAGGTTTTTACATTATTATTATTATTATTATTATTATTATTATTATTATTATTATTATTATTATTAAATTATTATTATTATTATATATATATATATATATATATATATATATATATATATATATATATATATATATATATATATATATATATATATATAGAGAGAGAGAGAGAGAGAGAGAGAGAGAGAGACCATACTATCATTAACTCATGTTGCTGATTTACATATGCTAATTAGTTTCCAAATGTGCTTTTTGAAGGCGCATCGACGGATAATTAATTACGAAATTACATATGACATATAATTATGAAAGATAATTAATTACAAAATAAAATATAACATATAATTATGAAAGATAATTAATAAGAAAATTACATTTAAAACAGAATTTGGAAAAGACAATGAATTGGAAATTTATTCATGAAATAGAATTACGAAAAAATCTCTCTCTCTCTCTCTCTCTCTCTCTCTCTCTCTCTCTCTCTCTCTCTCTCTCTCTCTCTGGTAGATATTCGTGTTGGAATTCAGTTTAAGGGAAATATTGATTACAATAACATCTGGCAAAGATAAGCATATAACTCATCGATGATTTCTCTCTCTCTCTCTCTCTCTCTCTCTCTCTCTCTCTCTCTCTCTCTCTCTCTCTCTCTCTCTCTCTCTCTCTCACTTTCCGCTAGATTAGCAACTAAACTAATGGCAACCGCAGTTGCTGTTATGTTCCGAAAGAAGTTCCTCTCTCTCTCTCTCTCTCTCTCTCTCTCTCTCTCTCTCTCTCTCTCTCTCTCACCTCGCATTCATGACTGAATTGTTGCAAGGAGAGCTGATTGTAAACGAATACTTTCGCCCGAATACATCAATCTTCTTCTTCTGTTGAATATCTTCAGGAAAGTAGGACCAAGCAGAATTTTTATTTTTTATTTTTACAGTTGTTTGAAACAAGGAGCTGCCATGCTTAAATAATTAATAGTTATGTCTTGTGGGTTTTCTCTTTTTTTGCATTTATTTTTACGTTTATTGATATATTTATTGATCTGTTTTCACATTTTTATCTTTTTTCATTCTCTTCTTCTTCCTTTCCTTCACGTGCGATGCAGTAATAATAATAATAATAATAATAATAATAATAATAATAATAATAATAATAATAATAATATTATTTTTATTAATTTTTATTTATATTTTTATGGGTACTGTAGTTTCATTAAAGCTGGTTTAGAAGGTAATTGGCACCTAGTAGAATAATAATAATAATAATAATAATAATAATAATAATAATAATAATAATAATAATAATAATAATAATAATAATAATTAAATGTATATATATGATTAATAATCACTAATTTATTTGACATAAATCTCGTCAGTTTCTAACAAAGCTATGACAAAAACAAAGAATTTATTAAAATCAAACAAACAAACGCACGATCCCAAGTGCACCTGGTACTGAACCCCGCTATACTGAATCGTTCTCGGTGCTGGACCCCGTTGTAGTAAATCGCGAGCAACGTTTAAAGGTCCCGAGAGAGAGAGAGATTCGTCAACACAGAGGAAGAAGTTGCTATTTAAATCAGTTTAAAGTTCTTTCATTTGTTGGGAGGGGGTGGGGGCTGCTGGTTTAAATCTAATGAGTTTAACTTGCACCCCTCCGGTGTTGCCGTCTTGGCGGGTTAGATATTTTTGAATTGGTCTTACGCACATTTTTATTTTTTGCGTAATGATAAGCATGGAATGTAAATTAACCGCGACCTTTGTATATAATATAATTCATAGCATTCAAAAAGATTAATACTGACAATCTATATGATATAAAATTATATAACGTGAGGAACAATATCAGTAACAGACCATTTATCACAATGGAAAGTGAATGGCTGTTGGCCACTTGCCTCTCTTCTCGAAACAAATCATATAATTGCTAATTGGAAACCTGAACAGTTGTTCTTCGAGTTGTTGTTCGGCTCCTGTTTCATCTCCTTCGTAAACAACAACTCTGGAATTAGGAGGCCCAGTCTCTTTGAGCAAAGAGACAGTGCTTTGAAATCCAGGTTCGTGAACGGACGATCGAGCGATGAACAGCGCTCTTGTATGGCTGAAAAGGGTGGCTTTTGGAAGAGGAAAGGTTGTTCTAATAGAATGCTGTCTGTGTTCCAGAATTCTGTGTTCGAGCCAGAGAGGAAAAACTGGATCATCTGTGTTCCAGAATTCTGTGTTCGAGCCAGAGAGGAAAAACTGGATCATCTGTGTTCCAGAATTCTGTGTTCGAGTCAGCAAGTGAAAACTGGAAAAACTGTGTTCAGAATTCTGTGTTCCAAGTGAAGCTGGATCCTGTGTTCCAGAATTCCGTGTTCAGGCCAGAGGAAAACTGGATCCTGTGTTCCAGAATTCTGTGTTCGAGCCAGCAAGTGAGAAGTGGATCCTGTGTTCCAGAATTCTGTGTTCGAGCCCAGAGAGGAAAAACTGGATCCTGTGTTCCAGAATTCTGTGTTCGAGCCAGCAAGTGAGAAGTGGATCCTGTGTTCCAGAATTCTGTGTTCGAGCCAGAGAGGAAAAACTGGATCCTGTGTTCCAGAATTCTGTGTTCGAGCCAGCAAGTGAGAAGTGGATCCTGTGTTCCAGAATTCTGTGTTCGAGCCAGCAAGTGAGAGCTGGATCCTGTGTTCCAGAATTCTGTGTTCGAGCCATATAGAGAGAACTGGATCCTGTGTATCTCTGTGTTCCAGAATTCTGTTTGACTCAGGAAGAACTAGATCCTGTGTGTGTTCCAGGATTCTGGATTCCACGTTCGAGCCAAAGAGTGAGAGAGAGAGAGAACTTGATCCCACGTATCGCAGACCACAGTGCAAAAAAAGTAAACAAACGGAAGACGCAGCAGTAAAAGGGGTGAGTACAAAAAATAATTGAAACTTAATTTGAGTTAAATTATTTAGACTTCTTTTAGCTTTTTCCGGACCTGGTTTTTGGACATGAAGCTTTTGTCCTCAAAATATGGACTGGTTCCCTCAAAGCAATAGGACGTTTACCTGTTCTCCAGGAGCAGTTCTCCAAAGAGGCCTTGTTCCTCTGTGCTCTGTTACTCCAACTATGATCAATACCTCATAACTGACTTTGCTGTTTTGCTTGCATGCATTGGAAAACAAATCTTTTTACTCATTTTTCATTTATTTCTGAAGAGTTTGGTGGCCGTTTGGCTCGTGAATAAATTCTCTAAGTTTTTCTGATGCTTTCACGTTGATCTTCATATTTATTGGCGAGGAATCTAACACTTTTGTTTCCCGGTCTGTGTTTTATTGCAACAGGTATTGACGTTTGTGTTGCTAGAAAATAAATAACCTTCCCTTTTTAGTGTCTGTTGAAGTTTTAGGCTGTAGTGAATGATGGGATATCTAGATATCGACACGTTTTACGAAATACACTGATTGCTTCACGTGAAAATAACAGTTTTGAATATAGGGTAACTGAGTAAACTTTGATTAAAATCTCTGACCTAGGTTCTTCTCAAACTATCTTTATGCAGGGGTTCTCTCTCTCTCTCTCTCTCTCTCTCTCTCTCTCTCTCTCTCTCTCTCTCTCTCTCTCTCTCTCTCTCTCTCTGATATAATTTCCCTCACCAGAGTAAATATCAAAACATTCGTCCTCATCTTCCCTTCTTTATCAATGTAAGCTGATATTTTCCTATTTACCTTTTCCCCCTCGTCAACTGGCTACTGGAGAGCCCTCATCCTCTGTCAGACCAACAAAATCAGGACATTCACAGGAAGAAAAAATAGCTGAAATAGGTCGCATTATTTGGCACTGCGTCAGTGATCGTACGTTGAACGATTCACAGCTGATGTCGTTCTCGACCTTGCCAGTGTGTTATTGTGTGTGAAAAAAAAACAACTATTTTCATATGCTGTTCGTGTTTCCTGTAGTGAAGGTTATTTTTGTTAACTTATTGTTACAAACACTGGGGTAAAGGAAGCAGCGAGCTGGTTTTTCGATCTCATGGAGCATTGATGACTGAAAGGGCATCATCTGCTTATTCTAAATCAGTCAAATTATTATTATTATTATTATTATTATTATTTATTATTATTATTATTATTATTATTATGGAGTTCATTCTTTAGGAATTTTGTATTGATGAGAGGGCTTGGTGGTGGAACCGTTTAAAATGGAGAGATGCAACGGCGTGTGTGAACTTCCTGAGTGCCAACGAGGTGTAAAGTGCAAGAGAGTTTCTCGTCATTGGAAACTCGCGGGTTTTCACCAACGATTTATTATTATTTATGCAAGAGACACCGTCGCTGCACCTGCGGGGTGCACCGTAGGCATTACTAAAGGTTCTTTGCAGCGTCCCTTCGGCCCCTAGCTGTGCAACCCCTTTCGTTCCTATTACTGTACCTCCGTTCATATTATCTTTCTTCCTTTGCAGCACTGAATGACCTGATAGGTCCCAGTGCTTGGCATTTGGCCTAAAACTCTATATTCCCTGCGAGAGAGAGAGAGAGAGAGAGAGAGAGAGAGAGAGAGAGAGAGAGAGAGAGAGAGAGAGAGAGAAAGCCAAATTCCTATAATTCTTTCCCTACACCTGCTCGATTAGTTTAAGTCACAAGAACAAATGTTTGGTGAAATTGGCTACACAGTCGTTTGGGTGAATTTGTTCGGCAATTGTTTCATATCACGGGAAAGGCTGTCGGAGAATCTCGACGCTGAATGATGGAAAAATAGGAAAACAAAGAATATTTCCACGCGTTCTCCACAACCCCAGGGATCTGAAAGAGTCGTATGTGATTGGACTGTTGTTTTGTACCAATCGATCGACCAATAGAATTTCGCTTCAGTTATTATTATTATTATTATTATTATTATTATTATTATTATTATTATTATTATTATTATTATTATTATTATTATTATTATTGTTATTATTATTATTATTATTATTATTCAGTAGATTAAACCTATTCATACACATATACACTCGCCTTTAATTTCTAGAAAAGCGTTTTAAACTCACTTCTCCATAATACACGCCAAATAATTCTCGGGGTCGGAGAAACTCTACGGGTTCTTCACTCCACATTTCAAACTATGTCATACCTACGCCAGACTTCAGGCATTGCAAGGTCACAGTTGGCAAATAAATATTCTTTTTTGGGTTTTTTCTTTCCATATAAACAGATTAGGGTTGTCTTCTTCAAGAGGAATTAACTCTTCAGTAGTATAGGGTATAGGGTTGGTCTTACGATTTCAAAATTTATAAAATGGACAAACAATTATTTTTTTATTATTATAGATGCTATAAACTGCTCGTGTTTTGATTAGTCATGGAACAGGATCTAGTAACCTGGAACCTCATTCCAAATTCCAGTTTCTTACAGACTTTCCACAGGCCTTGGGAGTCTGTTATGAGCTTCACAGGAAACCAGTGAATCAGTAGACTGCACAATTTTCTGACCGCAAGCATTCCTAAATTGACCCCGAGCATTCCTAAATTGACCCCAGGCATTCCTAAATTGACCCCAGGCATTCCTAAATTGACCCCAAGTATTCCTAAATTGACCCCAAGCATTCCTAAATTGACCCCAGGCATTCCTAAATTGACCCCAAGCATTCCTAAATTGACCCCCAAGCATTCCTAAATTGACCCCAAGCATTCCTAAATTGACCCCAAGCATTCCTAAATTGACCCCAGGCATTTCTAAATTGACCCCAAGCCCCAACATTCCTAAATTGACCCCAAGCATTCCTAAATTGACCCCAAGCATTCCTAAATTGACCCCAAGCATTCCTAAATTGACCCCAAGCATTCCTAAATTGACCCCAGGCATTCCTAAATTGACCCCAAGCATTCCTAAATTGACCACAAGCATTCCTAAATTGACCCCAAGCATTCCTAAATTGACCCCAGGCATTCCTGTTCATTGTTGTCGATGATGTGAAGACGCCATCTTTCCACTCCATTTGTCTAGATTGCCAGTGACGTCGGCTCTGTATCGCTTGTTTGTTTGATCGTTTATCGTTTGTTTATAATAATAATATCAAAGAATATTGTACGTTGTTATAGGTTTTCAGTAGCTTCTCAAATACAGTGTATATAATCAAGGCCACCGAAAATAGATCTTATCTTTCGGTGGTCTCGGTATAATGCTGTATAAGCCGCGTTCCAGGAAGCTTTAACCACGGTCTGGTGGTGGCCTGTCCTGTATCGTTGCCAGAAGCACGATTGTGGCTAACTTTAACCGTAGATAAAATAAAAACTACTGACGCTAGAGGGCTGCAATTTGGTATGTTTGATGATTGGAGGGTGGATGATCAACATAGCAATTTGCAGCCCTCTAGCCTCAGTAGGTTTTGAGATCTGACGGCGGACAGAAAAAGTTCTTTTGCAGAAAACTAAAAACTGACTTGAATTAGCTTCAGCGAATGCATTTCAAAACATACAGGTAATGAGTTATTAGTCCCAACCAGTTAGGCGACTAACAGCGTCAGCCATTCGATTCCAAAAACGTTTTGAAACGTCCAAACATTCCCATTCCAAAGGGAATTAGTCACCTTTCATATTCCTGAAACGTTCAGTGTTTACGTATCAATTAAAGCTCTCTCTCTCTCTCTCTCTCTCTCTCTCTCTCTCTCTCTCTCTCTCTCTCTCTCTCTCTCTCTCTCTCTCCAGGAAGGGACCTGGTGATGGGATCCGGGAATTGATGCAATCGTTCGGAACAGACAGTAATACTTTTCGTGGGGTGGAATGGTAATTGAATTGATGGCCGGAGAACAATCGAATTGATTTAAAAGATGTTTTCTGTAATTATTATTATTATATATATATATGAATTTTTGTTACCCATACACGCATGCCTTTTTAATATTCCCATAATATTTTTGGGCTAGAAATTTCATCTGATGTTGAATTCTATGAATTCAATATACCTTGGTAATAACTTCCACCCAAGGGGAATTATAACTGACAGGTTTATATACCCTGGGGCAGGTGAAAAGCTTGAATTCAAACCGTGATTTAATAAATGACAAACAGTGTGAATTCAAGAAAAAAAAAAACTGAATTACACAAGAAATCAATTAACACACTGATATAACAGAGCTAGAAATTTGTCAGAAGTGATTTATAAAAAAAAAATGACAAACAATGCTTACACAAGAAATACATTGAATTGGTGCTATAAATAACAAGTAAATGGAAACACGATTCTTAAAAAAAAATAAAATAAAATAAACAGCATTGGATAATGAACATTTGATCTTCTGTAAAAGACAGAACAAAATGTCAGAACACTCGCACACTATCAAAAGCTATCACATGGAACACTGTTGAAATAGCTTTCAGCTTTGTATTATAACTTATGAAAAATATCACAGGCCATAACGCCAAGGATAAAAGTCTTGTAATAAATTCTACACTGGCTGTCCGTTGAAGATTAGGTATTGTTATCCGCGAATATTTATTCACTAATATACTGGCAGTCCAGTGTTGATGGCAAGCGTTTGTGTCATCCAGGTTATTCTGTAACTGGCACACACCCTTCTGTAGATCCAGGCTCTGTGAGGTGGGGCATGGGTGTAAGTTTCAGGTGGCGTCGAATCATTGCATACCTTTGCCAGGAAGGGTCCTCCAGCATCAACCTGTGGAAAATAAGAAACTGAATGATTGTGAGTTCTGTGATGACTGATACACTTCATCATAAGTGTTGCCTGTAGGTTGCCAAAGACGCTTTCAACGTCTATTGGATTCCAGCCTGGAATTCAAAGGAATAGAGAAATCGGGTGGCAAGGTTAGATTTAAACTGAACAAAAGAGAAATGGCAGTGAATATTTCTCGTAAAAACTCTCGAGAAGTCAAACTATAGTAGTCATACTCCTCGAAGAGAATTGAATAAAAATTCCTTGGATACCCAAAAACATATTTTTATCATTGGTGGATTTGCTGTCCATTCGTCACTTACCAAT
>NC_089774.1:9531722-9536722 GCF_040412425.1 Macrobrachium rosenbergii | reverse complement strand
AAAAATTATTTAATTTTTATTTTTTATTTATTTTTTGTTTATTTATTTTTATTTATTTTTTATTTATTTTGTTTTAATTTTTATCTTTATTTAAAAAATAAATAAATTTATTTAAAAACAAATTTATAAAAATTATTTATTTTTTTAAAATAAATAAATAAAATAAATAAATTTATAAATTTTATTTTTCTTTAAATAAATTAATTTATTTAAATATTTAATTAAATATATTTATTTAAATTTATAAATTTTATAAAATTTAATTAAAAAATTAAAACATTAAAATATTAAAGAAAATTTTTATTTAAATAAAAATAAAATAAATTTTTAAATAATTAAAATAATAAATAAATAAAAATAATTTAAAATAAACAAATAAAAATTTAAATTTTATTTAAACATTTATCAATAAAAATATTTATATAAAAAATAAATAAATAAATATTTTCATTTAAATAAATAAATAAAATTAAAAATAAAAATAAATTTAATAAATTTATTTATTTTTATTTAATTAAATAAAAAAATTTAAAAATAAATTTATATAAATAAATAAATTAAAAAATTTAAAATTATTTAATTTTAAAATAAAATAAATTTTAATTAATTAATTAATAAATAAATTTTTAAATAAAATTTAAAAATTTTAATAAAATTTTTAAATTTAAAAAAATAATATTTATTAATTTTTAAAAAAATTTAAAAATTTTAAAAATTTATAAATAAAAATATATAAATTAAATTTAAAATAAATAATTTATAAAATTTTAAAAAAATAAATAAATAAAATTAAAATAAATAAATTTATAAATAAATAAATAAAAATAAATAAATTAAAATAAAATAAATAAATAAAAAAAAATTTATTTAAATAATTTTAAAATAAATATAAAAAATTTTTTATAAATGAATTTATAAAATTTTTAATTAATTAATAAAAGAAAAAATAAATAAATTAAATTTATAAATTTATAAAAATAAAAATAAATAAAAGTAAGTAAATAAATAAATAAAAATAAATAAATCAATCAATAAATAAAAATATATTGAAATATATAAATAAAAATAAATAAAAAATAAAATTAAAAATAAAAATAAATAAATAAATAAAAATTTAAAAAATAATAATAAATAGAAATAATTCATAAAAATTAATAATAATAAATTAATAAAAATATATAAATAAATAAAAATAAATAAATAAAAATAAAATAAGTAAAAATAAATAAATAAAAATGAATATTAATAAATATATAAAAAAAATAAAAAAAAATAAATAAAAAATAAATAAAAAAAATAAATAAATAAAAATAAATAAAGAAAAGTAAATTAATATTTAAAGATAAATAGACAATGAAAAAAAATAAAAATGAATAAAAATATATATAAATAAATAAAAATTAGTAAATAAATAAAAATAATGAAAAATAAATAAATATTTAAAATTAAATAAATAAAAAATCAATACATAAAAATAAATAACTAAAAATAAATAAATAAATAAAATTGATAAATAAAAAAAATAAAAAAATAAATTACTAAATAAATAAATAAAAATAAATAACTAAATAGAAATAAATGAAACTAAATAAATAATAATAAATAAATAAATGAAAATAAATAAATAAAAAAATAAATACATAAAAATAAATAAATAAATATAAGTAAAAAAAATAAATTAAAACATAAAAATAAATAAATAAATAAAAAATAAATGAATAAAAATTAATAAATAAATAAAAATAAATAAAAATAAACAAATAAAAATCTAAAAATAAATAAACATAAATAAGTAAAAATAAATATATAGAAAATAAATAAAAAAATAGAAAAAAATAAATAAATAAATAAAAATTAATAAATAAAAATATAAAAATAAATAAAAAACTAAAGAAAAATAAATGAATTAAATAAATAAAAAACAAATAAAAATAAATGAATATAAATAAATAAATGAAAAAAAATTAAAAATAAATGAATAAATAAAAATTAATAAAAAAAACTTAATAAGAAATAAATTAAAATAAATAAAAAATAAATAAATAAATAAATAAAAATTTATAAAAATTGATGAATAAAAAATAAATAAAAATAAAAAAGAAAGAAAAATAATAAATAAAATTAAATTAAAAATAAATGAAAATAATTAAATAAAAATAAATATATTTTTAAAAATAAAAAAATATGTATATATATGATTAAATAAATAAAAATAAATAAATAAATAAAAAGATATAAAAATAATAGAAAATAAATAAATAAAAATATAAAAATAAATAAATAAATGAAAATAAATTAATAAATAAATAAAATAAAAGTAAATAGATAAAATTAAATAAATAAATAAAAATAAATATATAAATAAAAATAAATAGATAAATAAAACAAACAAATAAATAAATGAAAACAAAAAAATAAATAAAAATAAATGAAAATAAAGAAATAAAAACGAATAAATAAATAAAACTAAATAAATAGAAAATATCAATAATTAAAAATAAATATATAAATATATAAAAATAAAAAAATAATAGATAAAAATAAATGATTAAATAAAAATAAATAAATAAATAAATAAAAAAAATAAAAATATTTAAATCAATAAAAAATAAATAAAAAATAAATAAAATAAATAAATAAATAAATATATCAATAAAATAAATAAATAAGAATAAATAAATGAAAAAATATAAATAAATAAATAAAAATAAAAAAATAAATAGATAAAAATAAACAAATAAATAAAATTGAATAAATAAATAAAAAATATATATAAATAAATATTTAACTAAATAAAGATAAATAAACAAAAATAAATAAAAATAAATAAATAAATATACAAAAATTAATGTAAATTTTTTTTAATTATTTATTTTCATTGATATATTTATTTTTATTTATTTATCTAATTTTATTTATCTATTTATTTATTTATCTATTTTTATCTATTTATGTATTTATATTTATTTTTTTTTTATTTTTATTCATTTATTAATTTTTATTTATTTATTTTTTTATTCATTTTTATTTATTTTTATTTATTTTATTCATTTATTTTTATTTATTTATTTATTTTTTATTTTTATTATTTTTATATATTTATTATTATTTTTTTATTTATTACTTTTTATTTATTTATATATTTTTTATTTGTTTATATATTTTTTTATTAATTTTTATTTATTGATTCATTTATTTTTATTTATTTTTTCATTAATTTTTATTGATTTAATTATTTATTTTTAATTTTTGAGTTATTTTTGTTTATTTATTTGTTTATTTATTTATTTATTTGTGTATTTATTTAGTTTTATTTATTTATTAATTTTTAACTATTTATTTTCATTTATTTTTATTTATTTAGCTTTATTTATTTATTTATTTTTATTTATTTAATTTTATTTACTTTTTTATTTAATTTTATTTATTTATTTTTATTTATTCATTTATTTTTATTTATTTTTATTTATTTATTCATCTTTTTTATTTATTTATTTATCTTTTTATTTTATTTATTATGTTTATTTATTTATTGATTTTTATTTATTTATTTGCATTTTTAATTGTTTATTTATTTTTATTTATTAATTTATTTATTTATTTTTATTTATTTATTTCTATTTATTTATTATTTTTAGATATTTATTATTTTTATTTATTTATTAATTATTATTATTTATTTTTATTTATTTATTTTTATTTTTTTAAATTAATTTTTATTTATTTATTTATTTTTATTTATTGTTTTTTTATTTATTTATTTTTATTTTTATTCTTTTTTATTTATTTATTTATTTATTTTTATATATTTATTTACTTATTTATTTTTATATATTTATTTTAATTTTTTAATGAATTTATTTATTTTTATTTTTCTGTTTATTATAATTTCTTTATTTATTTTTATTTTTCTATTTATTTTAATTTCTTTATTTATTTTTATTTATTTTTATCATTAATTTATATTAGTTTTCATTTATTTATCTATTTTTAATTATTTATTATTATTTATTTGTATATTTATTTTATTTATTCATTTATTTTATTTTATTTTTTATTTTTTATTTATTTATTTATTTATTTTCTCGTTTATTTGTTTATTTTTATTTTTATATTTATTATTTTTTTATTTAATTATTTATTTTTATTTATTTATTTATTTATTTATTTATTTATTTATTTATTTATTTATTTATTTATTTATTTATTTATTTATTTTATTTATTTATTTATTTTATTTATTTATTTATTTATTTATTTATTTATTTTTATTTAATTATTTTTTTTTATTTATTTATTTATTTGTTTTTATTTTTTTATTTATTTATTTTCAT
Organism: Macrobrachium rosenbergii; assembly: GCF_040412425.1. Classification (NCBI taxonomy): domain Eukaryota; kingdom Metazoa; phylum Arthropoda; class Malacostraca; order Decapoda; family Palaemonidae; genus Macrobrachium; species Macrobrachium rosenbergii. The sequence continues at coordinate 9,532,388 of NC_089774.1, read as the reverse complement.
TTATTTATTTATATATTTTATTTATTTATTTATTTCATTATTTAATTTATTTTAATTTATTTCTATTTATTTATTTATTTTTATTTAATTATATATTTTTATTTATTTATTTATTTTAACTTATTTATTTTCATTTATTTTTATTTATTTATTTATTTACTATCATTTATTTTTATTTATTTATATATTTCTTTTTGTTTATTTATTTTCATTTATTTTTAATCGTTTATTTTTATTTTTATTTATTTATTGATTTTTTTAAGGCATTTTCTTATATTTATTTACTTTTATTTATTTAGAATTATTTATTTTTATTTTTTACTTTCATTTTTTTTTATTAATTTTGATTTATTTATTTTCATATGTATTAGTTGTTTTGATATAGTTCTTATTATTGTTGTTTACTACTTTTTTATTTTATATCTTAATTTCATTTATTTTTCTTTATTTATTGATTTATTTTTAGTAAATGTTATATACTTATTTATAATATTTATTTATTATTTGTATTTTTTCATTTGTTTATTGACATTCATTTTTATTTATTTTTATTAATTTATTTTTATTTATATTATTTATTTATTGAAGTAAAAAAATTAAAAAGACTTAAAAAAATTTATAAGAATTTAATATTTAATGTTTTTATTTATTTATGTCAATTTTGAT
>NC_089774.1:9519222-9521722 GCF_040412425.1 Macrobrachium rosenbergii | reverse complement strand
TTTCAGTAAAAAATCAATAGGAAAAATCATTAAGAAAAAGAAAATAAATGAAATATGTAAACAGTTTCAAAAATATTTCAATTTGAAGACAATATTTTTTTTGAGTTTTGCCCTCATTTTGATGAATAATTTTAGTATCGTTTACTGATATATTATAACAGCATTATATAAAAAAATTTCGTTAGAAAACAATGAATATATAAGTTAAAAATCGACTTCAAAAAACAAAAAACATTCATGATTTAAGACAAAAATCAATTTAGAAATCATTAAAAAAGGAAAATAAATGAAATATGTTAAAAGTAAAAAAATTCAATTTGATTACGATATTTTTCTTAGTTTTGCCCTCTTTTTGATGACTGATTTTACTTTACCATTCACTGATATGTTCTTATAGCAAAGTTTTATGAAAAATCTCCGTTCAAAAAAATCAGGTAAAATTCAAGCTAAAAGGTCATATACGTTTTGTATATAAAAATACTGTTATAAACATTCAAGATTTCAGTCAAAATCAATTTAAAAATCATTAAGAAATTAAAAATAATGAAATATGTAAAAAGTGTCAAAAATATTTAAATCTAAATACAATATTTTTTGGGAGTTTTGTCCCCTTTTTATGAGTGATTTTAGTTTAAAAGAATTATATAATAAATGTCCGTTAAAAACATTCAATATTTAATTAAAAATTCAACTTCAAAAATTACTTAAAAAAAGACAAAAGAATGAAACATAAAAGCTTTAGGTTTGTTTTAATTTGAAAAAAAATTAAGAATAATACAATCTTTTATATTAATCCTTTGTATTATTTTTACATTTATTTTCAACGTGTTTGTTTTAATTTTCAATTTTCATTTATTTCATTTTTGTTTTTTTTTTTTTTTATTAATTTTTTATTTAATTTTTTATTTATTTTTTTATTTTTTGTATTGATAATTTTCAAAAATTGGTTTAAATGGTATTTGTTATTTGAATTAAATATAAAAATTACAAATACAAATATAAAACAACAATGGTAAATAATAATAAGAATATATCAGAAAACGTTGAACTAAAATCATTCACGAAAAAGAGGGCAAAATTCCAAAAATATTGTATTAAAATTTAAATTTTTTAGCTTTTTATATGATATATTCATTTTCCAATTTTTAGGTGATTTTTGAAATTGATTTTTCATTTAAATATTGATTGTATTTTTTAACTTTTTTTTTAAATAGGACTCGGTTATAAGAAGTTAAAAGTTAAACTAAATTCATCCATCATAAAGAGAGCAAAAAATTAATAATTTATTCTTAAAGAGAACAAAATTAATAATATTTTTAAAATTGACATATTTTACTAAAACCTTTTATGTTACATTTTTATTCCTTTTTTTTAGGTAATTTTTAAGTTGATTTTTTACTTTAATTAAAAAAAATATAAATAAAAAAATAAAAATAAATAAAAAATAAAATGAATAAAAAAAAAAAAATAAAAATAATAAAATAAAAAAATAATAAATAATTATATAACATTTACTAAAAATAAATAAATAAATAAAGAAAGAAAAACAAATAAAATTAATATATATATATAAATAAAAAAAAAAAAAATGAAAAATAATATGAACTAAATCAAAATAACTAAAATGTATGAAAATAAATAAATTTAAAAATCAATAAAAAATAAATTAAAATAAAATTTTTAGTAAAAAATAAAAAATAAATAAATAAATAAATAAAAATAAGTAAAATTAAAAAAAATAAGAAAAAATAAATAAAAAGAATTAAAAATTAACAAATAAATAAAAAAAAAATAAAAAAATAAACTTGAAAAAATAAATAAAAATAAAAATTAAAAAAAAAAAAATAAAAAAAAAATATAAAAAAATAAATAAATAAAAAAAAAAAAAATAAATAAAATATAAATAAATAAAAAAAAAATAAAAAAAATAAATAAATAAATAAAAATAAAAAATAAGTAAATAAAAATAAATAAATAAATAAATAAAAATAAATGAAAAAATAAATAAATAAAAATAAATAAATAAATAAAAAAATAAAAAATAAAAAAATAAAAAAAAAAATTATAAATAAAATAAAAAAAAAAATAAAAATAAAAAATAAAAAAAAAAAAAAATAAATAAAAAATAAATTTATAAAAAAAAAAATAAATATATAAATAAAAATAAATAAATAAATTAATAAAAATAAATAAATAAAAATAAATAAATAAAAAAAAAATAAATAAATAAATAAATAAATAAAAAAATAAATAAATAAAATAAATAATAATAAATAAATAAAAAATAATAAATAAAAAAAATAAAAAAAATAAATTAAAAATATTTAAAAAATAAATAAATAAAATAAAAATTAAAAAAAATTAAAAATCAATAAATAAATAAAATAAAAAAATAAAATAAAAAAAATAAATAAAATAAAAATAAATAAATAAAAATAAAAAATAAATTAAATAAATAAAATTAAAATAAAATAATTAAAAATAAAATAAAAAAATTTAT
>NC_089774.1:9461032-9518722 GCF_040412425.1 Macrobrachium rosenbergii | reverse complement strand
AATACCACTTTATTTCCATAGGAATATAACATGCCACCATTCTGTATGGATATGTTTTAGTGTGTGGGTTGTGTTTTGTCTTTTACATATTGTTTATATATTAAAAACATTAAGAATATAATCTTATCAGGAATAAAATCTTTAAACAACACAGTAAAATACCGACTTTGATTGTAAGTTGGGCATCCTTCAAGCTGCGTGTCGTCATTCTGGAAGAGAAGAAGAAATATTTCGAATTAAAAACTGAATTGATAACTGTCACTTAAAGAAAGTGTTATTGATAATCATTACCATCCTGTTGATATGTTAGAAGGAAAAATATTACGAACTTTTCATTTGGCCATATTGAAATGACTAAAATGTTCTACTTGTGTATTTATTGCAAAACTTCACCAACACTGCGGTCTAAATAGGTAACCCCTTGGTCTTGAGACCAATTTTTTTAGTGATTTTATTATTGCAGAGTGTATAATGAAAAGCCTTCTTAACAAATTTTGAAATCTATACATTTTACAGATTTATTTTAAAACTAATCGGAGTTTATACATGCCTTGATGGATTTTCAGTTCCTTAAAAAAGCTTTCTCCTATGAAATTGGACTCTATTATAAAGTTTTATTCAGTGTATTATAGGAATCAGCTATCTTTCCTTTCCTCTGGCCTGGTGAATGTATGGCAGTTTTCATTACGAAGAATGCACTGTTTACTTTTGTAGATAAATATGAATACGTGAAACTACTTACTGATATTTTCGAACAAAAAACGGAGTTCTGGGTGACCAAGTGAGAGGTCTGGGAAGAGTTGATCCGCCTAAGTGTGGTCACAGTGATGGCAGGTAAACTTCTGGGTTTCTTCAGGGCAATGTAGAATTGAGCTGGATACTTGTTACACCTGATGTATAGTTTCCAGGTGTGTGAGTGGCTGATAGCTGAGATTACCTGCCGTTGGAAGGATTTATATTTCCTGCTTGTAAGAATTAATCTGCACATTGCTCTTACCGAGCAACGTACAAATGTCCCTTTGTGACATTTCATTTACCCGTGTTGATTTACGATCTAGTTATGAAGCCAACTCTACGCGCAGGTGTCCTTCGATCTTGCAGATAAACATGAGAGTGAGATTGCCATCACTGTGATCACCATAGCCTCCAGCACCATGAGAAATAGTGACCTCTGTGAAACTGAGCTTCTAGCATCTTCCGCGTGCTTTATCTTCCACAAATCTCCACAAATCTCCAGAGTTCCCTTTCATAACTGTCTCATCCAGGCAGGTCTGAGAACTCTTCCTCTGCCCACAAGAGCCAAGCTGACGTTGTCATGAACTATTCTCCCAGGGGTTGTGAGAAGAACATGTCCAAACCATCTACAACCCCCTTGTATCATTATCTCATCAGTAATTGGAACTTCAGTCATTTCCCTTGTGGTACCATTTCTGTCTCTATCCTGCCATGTGACTCCTAATGTTCCTACGAAATGAATCCTAGGAAAGGCACTTAGAGAATTGTTCGTGGGATACTAAGACGTTGTGATATGACAGTGAAAGTGTGGCTGAGTAATTGTCCCAGGTGAGTAAGGTAAATTTGGAAAGTGGAAAGATTCCTCAAGAATGATTAAGAGGAACAGTTGTTCCATCATATATGGATAATGGTGTTAAGAGCACATTTCTGTAGCTTATCACTGCACCTGTGAGTCATAGATACTGAATGGTAACGCCTCATCTATATGGATTTTATCGCTTTCTGTTCATGAGAGTCAAGCATCTTTGAAGCAAAGAGTTTTGTTGGAATCGAACTGTAAATTTGAGAGAGAGAGAGAGAGAGAAAGACACACACACACACACACCTGGTCAAGTATGCTTGGGCCACAAACAGCAGTGAATCACCGTTACACAGATGGTTTGAAACGGGCTTCCTTATCGCCTGAGTTAAGTGGTTCCGGGATTTCTATCAATGAAAGGCTGTCAAACTTTTAATGGAAAATGATAAAAATAGAATTGGAGATAAGTATATAATTGGTTTCCTACTTATGACAGACGAAAACAACTCTCTCTCTCTCTCTCTCTCTCTCTCTCTCTCTCTCTCTCTCTCTCTCTCTCTCTCTCTTTCCCTGGGAAAACATGGAAAAATTCCAATGTGTAATTTGAATTCAATCGATAGTGAAACTTTATTCCAGACTTTACTAAAACGGGTGCTACTAATGGAAGTAGCAATCATAGTGATGGTGAATGTATTGTTTGTATATATATATACATATGTATACATACATATATACATACATATACATTCAATAATAAAATTGGCTTATGAACCTATGTTAATGATAATTACATTATATTTGTGGCAAGCTTACTTAAAAAAAAAAAGTTCATTATGATAGCTTATTAAGATGCCTTTGTGTATAAATATATTTTGAGATCGTCAGTAGAACTTAGTAAAATATAATAGACTTGGAACTCGTGTCACTTTTGTTCTGGCTTAGGGGAAAATTGCCATACACATATTCCATAACTTTTAGTATGAGCAGATGCTGGAGAACAGAGTGATCAGTCCTCATAATAACTCTGTTTTCTAGTAAATGTTCTGTTGTTCTGTTATTATTATTATTTATAAATAAATATTCTTTTCCTTTTTAATAAGGGAGGTCTCCTCTCTCTCTATTTCTCTTTACCTCTTCTTACTTATTCCTAGTGAACACTTATATTCTTTAGAAGCTTGAATTTCAAGTCATTGGTTCTTCCTAGTGAACACTTTTATATTCTTTGGAAGCTTGAATTTCAAGCCAGTGGTCCCTTTGGTGGGCTTGTTCCATATGAATAGGTTTCACCTACTGAATAATAATAATAATAATAATAATAATAATAATAATAATAATAATAATAATAATAATAATAATAATAATAATAATAATAATAATTTTATTATTCGTTTAGCTAATTATTTCTTTTTTTATATACAAAACATTAATAAGAATGTTATTTTGGATGAAATTCTTAATTTAATATTTCCTGATTCATCAAGAAATAATATTCAAATTTGGCCTCACGGCTTGATATAAAGAATATCAATTTCATAAACAACCTTAAGATAATATTTGTTCTTTTTAACCAATAGTGGCTCTCCCCCCACCCAGAACAAAAAATGTAGTTTGAGAATTTATATTCATTTTGAACTTGAGAGGTTTTGTTTAAAAATAATTATGGCCAGTTATATATATATATATATATATATATATATATATATATATATATATATATATATATATATATATATATATATATATATACATACATATATACGAATGTCTAGTTTGTGTCTTAGTTCAATATTAAAATAATAAGCGTCTTGTTATGATTGGGACAAAACCAAACATTCTAATCTTTGATCACAATTGAGTTGTTCACCATAACTCAGATAAAATTAACTACACACTTGTGTAATGGTTGGTTGACTAACGCTCTGTGTATGTGTGTGTGTGTGTGTGTAAGTATGTGTATTGTAAAGAGCACATGACGTGACGTTAAAGAGCCGGTTATTACGTGTTTACCACTCGTCCCAAAATTCTGCTACAATTTATATCAGTCACATTAACATCTGTGTTCTATTTATAATGTTTGTTATAAAAATTCGTGACAACAGTTAGGGTATATACTAATATTTCTGTAGGGTCCAGTCGGGGATATAATTATTATTATTATTATTATTATTATTATTATTATTATTATTATTATTATTATTATTATTATTATTATTATTATTATTATTATTTTCTTTCTACAAAATTCTCCTTTTGGTTACGATTTGAATAAGCATTTTTCATTTGTTCTCTAAATTATCTATAAAAAAACACTTTTTATGTTATTTATTTATTTACCTATTCATTTTGGATCCAGTGACACCTTTAGAATCTCACCTCTCCTGTCAGACAAGTGAACTTGCAAACGAACGCTTGGCAAGTGAAAGTGTCAGCATCCTGGGTTGGCACTTTGCATTACAAAGTGTCATCCCTGGAGGCTTAGGGGTCCCTTGTAGTGATTCTGGAGCCGTGATGCATCCAGTTTATTTTGAGAGACATTACCTCTCTGTCAGTTGTTTTTCTGGTAGGTCCTCTGAAGAAAACATGATGCATTATTTGAAAAACGATGTTTTTGGCGTTTGAGTGTTACCTTGTGAAAAGACAGCACCTTTGGCCCAACAGATTTTCCAGACTTAGAGTGGCGGCTTTCCAGCAGTTGGCCAAAGTTCCAGACCAGTTTCTCCCGGTCTGGAAATTGATATAAGACCTTCCCGGAAGACCCATGACCCCTGAATTTGGGTTACGAGAACCCCCGCCTTGTTCGTCTTTCTCATGATGAAATCGGGGATGAACGCTGTGCATGCAACTTCCGGATTGATGTTGTTGAAAAGTACGCCTGTTAATTCCATCATAGTCCTATATGATAGCCATAATTAGTAGGATGTCTGATAACCGTTGTATACTAGCCGATAGAAAAATACGGTGTCTTCATTTGCAACATTTGACAGACATTCGGTTTTGTTTATTTTTCCATGAGACCTCTTTATCCTAAGTCAGTTTCCTCGTCTAATTACGAGGAAGTTGCATCCTGATTCAGTGAAATTTATTGCCAGGACTCTCCTTCCTTTATTTATTGCTAATAAACGTCTGCTTTCCTAATTTAGACTAAAGGCAACATTAATAATAATTCAGAGGCCTTCTTGGCGCAAGGTAAAATCATTAGTCAGGACAAGGCAGTCCTTTCTGACTAGGCCTAACGTAAAAAAAAAAAAAATGAGTCTTTAAATGAGAAGCATTAATTAGTCTCCTTCGAAGACCTATTCACCTGGGAATCCCTTAAGCCCTCAGAACACTGGCAAGGTTGCCCAAGTCATCAGGAACCCTATTCGGGATCTCTAATAACTCCTGCGTCTCTCTTTCTGTAGACTACTTCTTCTTCTTCTTCTTCTTTTGGAGAGGAACCAAAAAAAATTTTATCTTTATTAATTTAAATGTAAGAGAAAACTTGTTTGCAAATCGTAAGAATTCCTTGCAGGCTTAAACCATTCCACTTGTAATGATTACAAAATCTACTTTCATTATCATAAACATGCAACATTCCACTTGTAATGATTACAAAATCTACTTTCCTTATCATAAACATGCAACATTCCACTTGTAATGATTTACAAAATCTACTTTCATTATCATAAACATGCAACATTCCACTTGTAATGATTTACAAAATCTACTTTCATTATCATAAACATGCAACATTCCACTTGTAATGATTTACAAAATCTACTTTCATTATCATTATCATAAATTACAAATCTACTTCCATTATCATAAACGTGCAACATTCCACTTGCAATGATTACAAAATCTAATTTCATTATCATGAACATGCAACATTCCACTTGTAATGATTACATTTACTTTCACTGTCATAAACATGCAACATTCCACTTGTAATATTTACAAAATCTACTTTCATTATCATAAACATACAACATTCCACTTGTGATGATTACAAAATCTACTTTCATTATCATAAACATGCAACATTCCACTTGTAATATTTACAAAATCTACTTTCATTATCATAAGCATATACCATTCCACTTGTAATGATTACAAAACCTAATTTCATTATCATGAACATGCATCATTCCACTTGCAATGATTACAAAACCTACTTTCATTACCATGAACATACAATTTTCCCCTCTCACCCTGGTAATGTACATTCTAATTAACATCCCCAGGTAACCCTTCATGAAAAATTCTTTAGGAAATTACACATCACTTCGCTTTGAAGTTTCTAGACAATATTGCCAAACAAAACACAGCATTATGAGCCACTGAAACGTTCGCTTTGATCTTAAGACTTTTGAATTATTCGGTGGTTTGACATAACATGCAACGTGCTAGGCTGTGCCAGGCTTTGAAGTTGTAAAGGTGACGTAATGTCACTTTAATAAATGCTTTCACAGTGCCTCCAGTTTGAGAATTAGAGAGTAGAAATTCACAGAACGTAAAGATTTCATAATTTGTGTTCTGGTTTTTTGAAACTGTCGTTGTCTAAGTGATTGATAAGCAACAGAGTGAGGCAAAATGATTAGTACTGTCGTATTAGGTGAAATATCTGATATAAGATTAAAATATTTTATATTTTTTTGTTGAGTTGATAGTACTTGAACAAAAATAGGGAACTAGGAAATAAGATTAAATCAGTCAGTTAAATTACATATTCCCTCAAGATTATAATCTAATCACGTGTAGAGCAAGCTAACTCTTTTTCAAAATCTATCTAATTCAATTCATTTCGACTTTGTGTGCCTAAAATATGCCAAATTTATCAGTTACGATAAACACTGAATTAATTAGATGGTAATGACGATTCAAACTGGTGCGCAAATCATTATCAATTCAATTTCAATTGACAAATAATATATAACATTTATTTTTTCCAGAGCGTGGCTGAAATACATGAAAGATGCGTAATACCAAGTACAAGAGTACAATCACCCCCCACCAAAAGCCCATTCGCCGAAGTGTGACCAAACGTAGAATGTCTGCAAACTTGTGGTAAACAGCTTCGTTTAGGTGGAATGGAATTACTGGGTTTCCTTTTGTGTCGAAGCAGAGACTCAGTGCAAATCCAACGGCCAGGAGGGATGATATCATCAGCGGGAATATTGGATGTTAGTTGGAATGATTCCGTAACTTCCCCTCCTCAAGAGAGAAAGAGTTTCCTCCCCGGATTCCTAGTTGGGTACTCGCTGTCATAATTGCTTGCTGTTTTCTTCTTTCCCTCTGTTTATTGTTGTTTTGCAGTTGTTTCTCTTTTGTTTGCCGGTGTTCGTCTTACCCCTTTCCTTATTTTTGCTGAGAGAGAGAGAGAGAGAGAGAGAGAGAGAGAGAGAGAGAGAGAGAGAGAGAGAGAGAGAGAGTTTACTAATACCCTAACATCAAGCAATCAGAAGGAAGCCTGAATTCAGAGAGAGAGAGAGAGAGAGAGAGAGAGAGAGAGAGAGAGAGAGAGAGAGAGAGAGAGAGAGAAACCTTCACTATTTGTGTCTGTAATCTAACGAACAGACAATCAGTCCCCAACTAATTTAATCTTGAAATTAACTAAGGTTTGGGCTACATAATTCAGGCAGTAGTTTAAGACTGAGGCCAATAAATTTAGAGGTTAGAAGATTACTGAATTGGCTTCTGCTGAAAACCCCTCTCTCTCTCTCTCTCTCTCTCTCTCTCTCTCTCTCTCTCTCTCTCTCTCTCTCTCTCTCTCATGTCTGCTCTTTTCATAACTGTAAGATAAATATTTTCAACTTGCAATCATTCATAATTTTAATCTCTCTCTCTCTCTCTCCAGTCTCATTGTGACCCATCAAACGCCTTACATCTATTGGAAGTTACACTGAAGTTTGTTTGTTTATTGTTGAATTGAATATAGGATTTTGGCCAAAGACCAAGCACTGGGACCTATGAGGTCATTCAGTAAAAGGTTTGAAAGGTGTAACAGGTGGATAACCTCGAAGCAGTTGCACTATGAATCATTTGTCAGGAGAGGGCTGAGGAAGAAAGAGAATATGAAAGGAGGTACAGTAAAAGGAATGAAAGGGGTTGCACCACGGGCTTAGGGAAGGAACGTTGCGAAAAACCCTAAGTAATGTTTGTTTATTATGAAACAGTCACTGTCTGTGAGTCTGTGTTAGAAGCAGGCCTCTTGAACATCCATTATTTTACATATTCTATTCCTAATTTAGGCCTAATGTTTGAATTACTTTTACTTTTCAGATTACCCTTGGAAACTTCGCTCCAACTTCATTGGAACTTCGATTATTAACTTCAGCGCGCCGCAGAACAGGGCGGGGCTGAGTTGAGAGAGAGAGAGAGAGAGAGAGAGAGAGAGAGAGAGAGAGAGAGAGAGAGAGAGAGAGAGAGAGAGAGAGAGAGAGAGAGAGATTTTACTCCTAAATGTTGCTAAGGCTCATATTCTGAAAGATCAAACTGGTATAGAAAACCATCTGTAATAAGTCCTCTGGTAATGAGAGAGAGAGAGAGAGAGAGAGAGAGAGAGAGAGAGAGAGAGAGAGAGAGAGAGAGAGAGAGAGAGAGAGAGAGAATACATCTTCCCTTTTCCAGCCAAGCAGGAGATTAAATCCTATAAGGATTCCAAGAACACCTGATTCCAGAAGTATTAGGGCTGCAGATTCCTAGATTAGCTGGGTGGGCAGTGTTACCATGTCCTCATGTCTGTGTATGTGTGTGTTTGTCTGTGTTCTTGAAGTCACCAACTCATGTAATGTACATATGCAGATGTATCCACCAGTCTTGCATTTAGTTTCCCTAGACATCTTCAAGAGGGCTGATGAACATTGACAAAAATATTAAATATACATGATACAGACGATTGAAAAAAGTGTCCACACTTGGTAGACAGGGGAAAAGTAGAACAGTAAACTCATTGGCATCATTGCTCCATTTTTACAAAAAATTTCATTTCCTATGCAAGTAAGCTCACATCTTTTCTGTCAACTCATGGTAAACCACATTCCTTAAAATCTGGACATCTTACATATTTCTTTTGAAATGAGATCCTTTCTGATAATTGTATTCCTACAAAAGCTTCCTTTTGTTAAACTGCATTTGATAATACTCATTTCTTTTATATTATTTTATAAATTATCTTTTTTATTTTATTTTCCACTGTGACAAACATCAAAACTGTCATATGTGTGTGTATATATATATATATATATATATATATATATATATATATATATATATATATATATATATATATATATATATATATATATATATATATATATATATATATATATCCTTCAGTACTGTTAGGAGAACTCTTTATAAGTGCTTATTTCAGTGCATTATCATCATAAAATGCTACACTGACTCCAGAATTCTCAAGACTATATGATAGTACAACTTTGAGAACAAAAGTCCCATTTAGTTTAAATTTACATTTTTTTCCACACACATTTCAATCAGTTTCAGTAGAATGTTCTTGGAGAATGGTATATCCAGTGGTCTGCTCTCTGAGGTATCAGATAAAAATTCTAGCAGATTATCAGTAGGTACTTTAATGCATATCACATTTTGTCCATTATTTAATTTATTTATCAAGCCTACTGATGATGAGGGCATCCCAGATCTCAGCAGAGTACAAACTACAAAGTCTGTGCTGTGACAGAACCTGTGTTGATTAGGTATCATAACTTATGAAAGGAACCTAGCCTAACCTAACCTATGATGAACGTAACTCATCTACACAAGAATTTTCATTTTTTCCAGCCTCTGTTATATCTAGGATGCAGTAGGTATGATGTTTATTTGATCTGAACTTAAATTTATATATATAAGTATATTGAAAACCTCCATTCATTTAGAAAAAATGCTGTGAAATTTAATTACAATATCAAAAAGAAAGATAAAAAGTGGCTGTTACAGATCATATATAAATTGCATTCCATTTCAAGTTGCTTCTGAACCCATCTTGTGTAAATTTTTCCAAAAAAGATTTCTAATATGAATGAAAAAGTCATCACTTACTGTTTTGATTTGATCTTTGATTATGATTGTACTGTAGCAGGCATGTTGTGGTCTATTGTACATTTTTCTGCAATGCTTAAATTCTACTGATTATCAAAAGTAACCAGATTAGGAGAGAGCTTTATAAAGCTCTTTCAAGTCAATTTGTGTTTAATATTTTTTTAGCTTTGGATAACTGGCAGTGATTTTCAAGACTGACCTCACTTCTTTAGCTAGTTTTTTGAAGAACACATTAGCCTTCTTACAGGTTAAGCCCTGCAAGAGTTTTACCAGTGACCTGGTTACACTATTTGTTAGCCTAATAGTAACACATTGATTAATTGCTCCACTACAACTAAACATTAATGAAATTTAGGTTACCTTTATAATATACAAAATGAAAATGGCCAAAGCAGGAAGGTAAAATGGGCTTAAAAAGTCCAACTCAAGTGAAGAAAATGGGTTAGGAAGGCTAAGTTAAGTTGAGATTCAGTTAACTAGGCCTAGTTGAGGCTGGCATGTTTGAATCCCACAGTCCTAATGACATTTATATACAATGACTGGGGAGAGTTCGACCTAGTTCTGATTGAATTTTACACCTTTCTGTGTTGCTTCCGACTGATAAAAATATTTGCCATAGACCTTTTAAACTTTCCCCTTCCGATATCTCCACCATTATACCTTGAATAGGGTCACCATTCACATGAAGTCAAACAAGAATTAAATCAATTTGGTATGGCAGTCAGGACTGAAATGTCATCTGGATTTGCTAAATGGCAGAATTACAAAGCTCTGTCAATAAAAATGATGAAATATACCCAACTACTTGACGCAAGGGCCAACACACAATAGAATAATTAATGGCACTGATTAACAATCGAATTCCATCCAATTTATCAAATTAATAAACGAATTCCATCCAATTTATCGAATTAGTAATCGAATTCCATCCAGTTTATCGAATTAATAATCGAATATCATCCAATTTATCGAATTAATAATCGAATTCCAACCAATTTATCGAATTCCATCCAATTTATCGAATTAATAATCGAATATCATCCAATTTATCGAATTATTAATCGAATTCCATCCAATTTATCGAATTCCTACGAAGACATAGTGGTTTGTTTACATCCAAAGTAACTCCAGGTCATAATACCTCCTAAGGTTTTGTTTACATAACCTGGGGTCATAAATGCTTTGAATAAAGCTCGTCAGTACTGCCAACGTCTCCAGTAGACTATTGTCTCTGTTAATAGATGTAGCGGAGACAATAGTCTATCGAAGACGTTGGCAATAATGATATAGCGAAAGAGAGAGAGAGAGAGAGAGAAGAAAGACCTTGAAAAGTCAATTGTAGTTAAGGTAGTTAAATAAAACATTCAGACATTCACGAACAAGACCAAACGTAAATGAAAGTTAAGCAGTGTTTTATTATTATTATTATTATTATTATTATTATTATTATTATTATTATTATTATTATTATTATTATTATTATTATTATTATTTCAAGCACAGTAGGCCTATTACCTCAGTTATCTAGGGCACACAAAGCTTGTCTTATAGCAGTAGGACTATATTTTGTTCAAAAGCAGAATAGAAGTAGTTTCAGAACTGCCTACATCAATTTTTGCCTTCGCAGGGTTAGATGTAATTTGGGTTTTGTTACATCTGCTAGGATTCAATTCCCTAGCTCTTTCATATAATACACATTATCCCCATAACTACCTGGTCACTTAATTTTGCATTTTGGAGGCACACCTTAAAGTTTCTTCCAGTTTCTCAGTGATTCTTGTTTTGGTCTGTTTACTACTGGGATAGTTCAGTTCACCAGCAGCCTTATAGTCTAACAGCCTCGTTCTGTTTAATTTAAGCTGCAGTTTTGTTTTTACGCCCTTTTAATCTCTCCTTTACAATCCAGTGGGACCCTTAAGTAACATGAATGTTCTGTCTCTAGCAATTCCTCTTTCCTCATCACAGTGTAGGAGTACATTTTCCTGTCTCTTGCACATTATCTCCTAGGCCTACACATTTCTGGCATAAAGAAAACTCCATGAGGAATCCCAGCATTTGAGGAATTAGTAATAGGGTGCATTGTTGGTTTGTTCTAAAGACTAAAGAGGTTACAGGTTTTAGCAGTGAAAGTTCTAAACATTCTTTGGGTTTTAAGTTGGTCTAAAATCATTTACTGTAGGCCAACTCTTTAGATATATATTTTCAATCTAATTCTTTTAAAGTCCATGTCTGTTGGTACCTGAGACACATTAGAATATTTTAGTGTATGTGTGTGTATTCAATACTTTCCAGTTACACAATTTTGTTTTACGTACACTAGCATTCACCCCTGTGCTCACTCATCCATCTTCCAGGCGTCAAAGTGTCTACAGTGACCTCTAATTGTGATTATGTTGTTAAAATTAGAACTAGGTCATCTGTCTAGAGCAGCGCAAAGTGACCTGCCTTTCTGCACTTTTCTGTACCTCCCTCCAAAACTATGGTGAAACAATAAGGGGTTAATGTTTAATTCTGGATGGGAACTAACATTCATCTCAAATTCCTCTGAAGGCACTGACTTCAGTCTCTATTCTGCAGTGAGGTACTGGTCCAAGGAGTCTTTGGGTACTCTCTGGGTACTCTTGGTACTCTGTCAAATGCCTTTTAAGAACCATAAACAGGCTGAATAATCTCACGCTCCTCATGTGGTACCTTTCTTGAAGTGGTCTTACTACAATGACTAGTTAAATTTCCAGTGGCTTAAACGTAATCTAATGTGGGTTGATTCTACAATGATCAGTGCATTTCTATGTCTGTTATTTTTCTGAGGTAAGGAATAACTAGGCCTATTACTCTCATTACTAGACAAAACAGAAAAAACTTAAATAATGTAGCATGTAGGCCTAACCTACATACAGTACTTTGATACCACAAGTTAAAATTCAATTTCGTTTTCGTATAAAGTCAATTATCTTGAAGAGAAATCTTTAATTTTTCATGCAGTCAATCATCATTAGTCATAAACAAATCTTACACTTTATGAAAACCAAATATGTTCAGCATGAATCATGAATTTGTTGAGAAAAATATCCTGATATGTAAATATTTTGTCACAGTGCAAAAGCAAAGATTATGGAAGACATTAATGTATATTTTATATAATAATAATCTTTTTTTTGTCTGAGGCAAAAATGTTCAGCTTAAGGATGTGAATTTGGGAGTAAAATCATTCGTGTTACTAAGGTAAATATACATCTAAATAAGCCTATATGTTTCTTCCATATTTGTATGTGTATATTTTCAAGTCTGTATCGACCTTGTACCAGCACGGACTCTTGTTTCAGAGGCAGGACTCATTTAGTTTCGCTTACAGAGCAGTTTCGTAAATAAGCGTTGCAAGCACTGGCTATCAGACCTCAATGTAAATTGAAGTACAGTGTCTATTGGTAAATATTCGCTATTTTCATCGAAAAATCAGCGACATTTTGCTTACTAGTACCTAATTCTATGACAGAAAAGTGTGTTAGTATCTGTAATTTTTGATAATTCACGCTTTATTGACTCATTTCAGCGTAGAGGAGCTTAAAATGACCTATAAAACTGAATAAGCAGGATTTTTTTTAAGTATATTTCCACAGCCAATTCTAAGATCGAGCTAATATTCAAAAGACCGCGAGAATATTTAACGGAATTATGTAATGAATGTCACATGATTTTGATAAAATTACGATGTTTTCCGTTTATTTAATTAAACTATTAAGTTTGAATCACTGGAAAGCTAAATATCGGCATTAAAATATGACAAAAAATAAATCAGTTTATCCTTGACAATTTTCTTTGTTAACGAGATTCGCACGTTCTCTGGACGCAGCTGGCGGACGTACGAATTAAATCGTCATTAAAAAGAACAAACTAGGTTACAACATAATTAACATACAAATAAATAAATATAATGATCATTATGAATATATTTTTCTAAAATATAATGGCTTGAAAATAGATTTATACAGATTTCAGTGTATGAAGTACGACACTTTCAACCCTCCTCTTCCGTTGGTGCCGGACCTGCCGGCTTAACTGAGCGCCTGTCAACCATTACTTCCACGTACACCAAAGTGAAAAGTTCATGTCTGAGTTACTTATTCTGTTAAATTACGCCTTTACACCATCATTTAGTCGGGAAAAGGTAGGTCGTATTGATAATTTAACGTCGTCTTGTAATTTCCAGAGGCATATTTTGAATCTCTGTTAAATATCAAGCTAATTTCGCTCGTTTTTGACAGATGTTGGTTTTGACAGGTAATGGTGTTCAGATCGCAGTGAAATGTGGCTGTTTAATTTTAATTTCTCTAGCAAATTAAAGCCTGTATAAAGGTGTATATGGTAATTAAAGCCTGTATAAAGGTGTATATGGTTATACGATGCTGCCAGTAGTATTTCGAGGATAATTAAGGATGGTTAATGCTGTAATTAACAATATACAGAAGTACAGGGTTAAACTAATATGCCATTTTTGTAGTTTTTTTTTTTGTATGAAATCACAAAATTGACAAAATTCACCAGAAAGGTCATTTGCTCGTTAGCCAGTTACAAATCCACTACAGCTTTTAACTTCGTCAGATGAGAGTACACTTATTTTTTAATGGTCTTGACTGGTTTTAAAGTTAGGTGACCTCTAAGAAAAAAAAAAAAGGTAAATGTTGTAATTGTCGGTTTTGGTAATTAGTGTAATTTGTGACAAGCCATACTCTTTGTATTTTCTGTGTAGTGCCTGTACAGGATTTTCTAATATAGATTGTAGCCTGATTTGCTCCATTTTCAAAACGGCTGCGGGATTGGGAAAAATTGCAGTAACAGGCCAAATGGCAAGGAAATGTACTTTCCAGGCCACAAATTTCACATTCAAATTCGTCGGAAATTGATAGTTTCTTAGAAACACCTGGATTATTTTCTCCCATTTAACACTTTTAGGGCTTCTGACACTTCGCCGTGTTTAGTACTGGCCCTAGGGCGGCGTGGGTACCCATACATTAACAATTTATTGCACTTGCCGGACGGGATATGAACCTTATTTTTTCGTCCTTTGGTCATGCGGAAGTTATGGGCTGTGACCTGGGCAGTCGAGTGACAAGTTAGGGTCAGGGCTGTGACCTGGGTACTTCCGTGAGAGTTTAGGTTAGGTTGTGTGGTTTCACTGATATGGTTATTCTGATTGATTTTGATGTGCAATAAATTTCGTCGGAAATTGATGGATTTTGGTCCGCTTATGTACATGGAGTTAGCTCCAAAACCGTTAATTTCCGACAAAATTGGTGAAATTCGTTTTAAACGCATCAAAATCAGTCAGCAAAAACATATTTTTTGTCATTATGGCATGTTGCCTCTTACTGCAATAATACCGATTAGGGTAGGTAATTGAAAACTACCTACAGTAATCCGTGTTTAGTACTGGCCCCAGGGGATGCGAGGTTACCCATAAGTTAACAAGTTACTGCACTTGCCGGACGGGATATAAACCGTTCGAAACAGACGTACCCGTGCTCAGTCTTGTGAAGATCACGTATGGAAACCCCTTGTTGGATGGACTTCAAGGGTTAATTACAGGTTAATTACTTTCGTCCGACAAAAATTGAAGGTAAATCCATAATTAGCAACCAAAAAACTGTAGAAAAGGTCAAGTTATAGTGCTGTCGGCGCTGCGGAACTATATAGTTCTACCTTACTGTACTGTATTTTCTGATGCAGTCTTGTATTTGTTCCCTTACTAATACAGTAGGGGGGTAATATTCCCCCTCCCCCTTCTGGTTAGGCTATCCATCTGTGTGTGTGTGTGTGTGTGTCATTGCAACTCCTGCATGGTGGGAGGACTTTCATTCAAGCTTGCGTGAGGACTCTGCCAGAAGTTAAGGATCCAGAGTCCATTGATGTGTGGGACCCTGGTCGTTGTGGCCGTGAGTCATTCAGGCCGTAACATCCCAACTGGCAAATGGCCGAAATGTGTGTATATAATGCTTTGACCCCCAAGGGGCTAGTACTGAACGCGGCGTCCCAAGGAACTTCCGCCATGTCTTATGACCTAAAGTTGTGACGGCCTAACAGGTTCGCGGCTGCAAATAATGTAGCCTAAGCGTCCTGAACTCTTATTTGTGTGTGTGTGTGTGTAACCTGAACCATGTTCCTTAACTTCTGAATAGTAACAGACACTTCAGGAGACCATTTTTTCATGCAGAGGAGTAGGTTAGGTGTTTGAATGGGACGTGTATCACTTTAGCAATATGTATTCAAGGAATACTTGGTTATTATGCTCGTTTTTGTGTATAACTAGTGTCAGGTTGCCTGTGTTATGAAATTTAGACCATAAAGACATGCACTGGGGGATTCCCAGGCATTCAGCTCTTAAGAGAGGGAAAAGAGGGAGTTAGAAGGGAAATATGAATGGAGGTAAAGTAAAAGGTTGAAAAGTAGGTGCAGTTAGGGGCCGAAGAGACATTTACTTAATTGTAACTCGGCAGCAGTGGTAAATTTGGGTAGCCGGAGATGAACGTAAAAATAATGAAAGTGTGAATTTCTCAAATTATGTACACTCTTTTCCCGTACTGTTCTGCCAAAATATTTTACTAAAGAATTATATTGTACTTGACACTTAACCTGTAACTTGTTAGACTAACTAAACTACCTGTGACACTTAACCTAAACTAATCTGTGTTTGACATTTAGCCTAAACTGACGTGTACTTGACACTTAAACTAACCTGCACTTGACATTGAACCTAAACTTATCTGTACTTGACACCTAACCTAAACAAACCTGTACTTGACACTCAAGTTAAACTAACCTGTACTTGACACTTAAGTTAAACTAACCTGTGCTTGTCACGTAAACTAACCTGTACTTGACACTTAGCTTAAACTAACCTGTATGTGACACTTAGCTTAAACTAAATTGTACTTAACACTTAACAAAAACTAAACTTTACTTGACAATTTACAAACTAACCTGTACTTGACACTTAAACTAGTCTGTACTTGACACTTAACTTAAACCAACCTGCAATTGACATTCAATTTAAGAGAGGCATATAAACCGACCTGTACTTGACATTCAATTTAAGAGACATAAGAAAAGGTATCATCTCCCAAAATGGTAGCCTAGGAAAAATAACCTTAAGATGGCAACTGTTGAGTACAAGAGTCCACTAAGGTTAGGTCCTTTCAAGTTGAGATGTTATGGAATAGCTCTGTTGCTGCGGAAGACTTAAATTTTTCACGACTGGGCATTCAAGCTACAACACCTCAGCTTAAAGGACCTCACCTCTAGCGGACTTCTGTACTTATCAGCTACCATACTATGGTTAATTTTTCCTATGCTACCTTGAGAAACAGCAGTGTAGGCTAATCTTGCATGAACCAGACATCATTGATTAATGGTTTCCCGAGAGAACAATTAATCTCTCCGTCTCTCTCCGTGCCTGTACTTATAGAATTTATATTTTCAGACGATGGTGAAATGTAACTATTTGGCCGCCATGGTAAATCACATTCAGCAGATGCAGTAATGTACCCGTTTTAGAACCCAACAAAACTCCAGACAGTGCAAAGGTAATAAGTAATGGTCTTGCATTTATTTGGGAGCATTCTAGCACTAAACGGGAAAATGACATTGAATCTTGTTGACAAGGTGAATCATAGAAGGTGGCTAGGTGACTTCCTCACCCCTAATATATTTCCAGTAACCATGCCTCCACTTCTGAATGTAATCATCAAAAAATTATAAAGCATATAAGATAAAGGTCTTCATTGCACCGTCTTTATGTTCACATTCTAAATCTCTTAGGTGTAGAATTCATTTAGGGATTATCTAGTGAAACAGGCTAGTTTTCTTGACCCAAAAATGCATCTGGTTTCACAGGTAATTGGTTCCAGTATGGTCAGGACACGGTATTAAAAACATGCCACCGCAAAAATTTGTCATTTTGAGTAACTGTAGAATTGTCACCACAAAATGAGTCATTTTCAGTGACTGTAGAATGCCTCTACAAAATTGTCATTTTCAGTGACCATACAGTTCCCACTACAAAATTTCTCTTTATCATTTACTAGTATTATTTAAAAGCTCAACAAAATTGTCCTAAGAAAGTCCTTGGTTCAATAGGTTAAGCTTTTGTAGCACAAATTGTATGAAACCAATGTAAATTCTGAAACAAATTGGGGTTCTGTTCATAAGGGGTTATGTACTGATACAGTAGCCCAGGTTAGATGAACCTGTTCCCTCTAGTGATTTGCTGTTATCTCTACAAGAAGTTGCAGTCAAACGTCTACAGGATTTTCACACTTATAACCAACGACTTATACGAACGTCATAAACAAATCCTTGAAAGTTGTCAGAATTCTTATACTGTACTTTCAATTCATCCAGTTAGTAAATTTTTAAGGAGTCGCAATATACTGAATATGAAATAATATAGTAATTAAGAACAAACCTTTTGGGGTAGAGCTGTGAGAATTAAGAATTTCAGGTCAGTGGTCTGGTTAAACTATTTATAATGATGATAATGATTTGTCAAGATTGCCACATTACATTTATACATAGTTCACTTGTTAAATGGTTCTTCATTTGGTAGCAATGCTGTTTTTTTCTTCCTAGACTGAAGAAGATGCAGTACTAGTGGTACCTGTTAGTATAGAAGTATGACTATGTGGCCTCATTAAAACCACTTTATGCAGTTGACATTCAACAACTTAAAACCTAAAATAAAATTTTCTGCTTCAGTATAATAGGAACTCTTAATTTGTAGATACTATACGTTCATTGCTGTATTTTTTCTTTATAAATACATTGCTAATTATACATTTATTTCAGGTGCACTTCCTTCTCTGCCAGTCCACTGAGGGGACCCACTTCATTCTCCAGGACCAAGTGGAAGTTTTGCATTACTATATAATGAAATTCCATCTTCAGTGGGGCTGTTTCATGTGTGTGCTAGCCATCTCAGTGTAGCTCATTTATTTGTCAAGACTAGACTTGCTCTTTTAAACAGTAAACACACTAATTAGTAATTTATAAAACGAAATTGGGGATTCATTAGTATAAAATATCTAGATTGCTGATAATGTCTTGTTTACAAGTGTCTGGGAAGGAATTACTCTGAGTCTTTCAATTACTTTCAGGCAGAGGGAAGTTGCCATTGCTATATGTAATGTTTAATGGTTCAAGGTGTGGAGTACTGTGATCAATTCTATGGCAATGTACTTAAAACTTGGGTGATCTCAGGGGTTTATGATTGGTTTATGGAAGGACCAGCTGTATTCAACAGCAGGAAAATATTGTACACTGTGATTTGTAAAACATTAGGCAGTTAATTGTTTTCAGATTAAGGGACTTTGCCACAAGAAAGGCCTCTTTTACTAAAATCATTAAATTAATATTATAGGCTATTCATTTTCAATGTTATTTTTTTCAAGAGAATTGTAAATTTGTATCTTCAAACCTCCATTACCCCACATCACACTTTTAACGCTCATTCAAGCTTTTTCCTTTCCATTAATCCTTAGACTCCTATGACACAATCACATGATTTATGCTAGCATTGTGTTTTTCCCACAGTGCACCTTGTGCTCTTAACTGTAGGTTGAATGAAAAGTTCTAAGGGGTGTCTCAGGCTCCAACTGTGTCGCTGTCTGTCATTTACTATTCATCTGTTCCTTTTTGTGTCCCGTCTCCAAGCATTCCAGCTTCTCTGACCTTGCCGTGAATTACAGGACCCTCTCTTCGTCCTGGGGTTGGGGGCAACACTGGAAATAATGTGATTGTGTTATGTCTCTTTGTACCCTGTGCTGACCTGTCTGAATGCAAACACACTTCTTCTTTTTCCCATTTTTCATGTGGGGTAAGCACGATGCCTTCTTTTGAAGGGCTTTGATTTGGCGTTGGGGTAGGCTGTAGCCTCGATCGCCTGCCCTGCCTGACATCGCTTAGACCCTGGTAGCACATGTGTATGTATTGTGCCAAATCCCCAGCTCCCTTTCTCCCAGCTGCAAGGAGACGTGGGCGGTTAGGCCGACAGTTCGAGACGTGTGAGGCGTCTGTTATGTTTTTAGAAGATGTTGGAGTGGCCTTGTTTGTGTGTGTATTAGTCTGTAACACCCATTTGCCTTCAGCAAACCTATCCGTTGATTACATACATAATCCCAGTGTGTCTACACGGATAGCAAAGTGTCTGCCCCTCTGACCAGTCGGCTGCGGATTTGAACCCACGACACAGACTTCTCATGAAGTCTGAGTCTGCTGCTCTACCAACCGAGCCATCGAGGCTCTTAATGCAAACACACTAAGTCAGTAAAACCAAAACCCATAGATTTCATGAAATCAGGAACAATACAGCACTGTAATATAAATAGTTCAATATGCACATTTTCTACTCGAATTACACCTGTAAGTACTTTTGAAGTTATTTGTAATACCCTGCCCCTGCCTGTCTGTTATTCGAGCAGTGCTTTTCCCCTCGCATAGGTCTGTTACTAAAGGTAGTTCTTGGTACATTGTGGAACTATCTTTCCCTGCACTGAAATGTCCCCATGGCCGATAGTCACCCTCTTTGCTTGAATATTTGACTTTCCATCCACAAATTGACTGTTGACTTGGCACGTCAAGGATCCTCATACATATTAAAGTCTGTTCAGTGTATATCCAGGCCATCTGGAAACCTATCATACTGCTGCACTGTGGATTTGGTAAAATTACATTGTTGCAAAAGCCACCGTTAACATACACTGCAAATTTAAACTTAATAAACATACTGGTTCAGTACATGTTGTCATGTGGAGAGTTGCAAATCACCCCTCAAGTATGACCAGTCAGACATTGCTCATATTTTCTTCTGCATCACCCAGCTAGTAATTTTGTCATTTGCTTCATTTTACTGTACCTAAGTTCGTATTCTCTTATAACTCTCTTTCCACCCTCTCCTAACAATTGTTTCATAGTGCAACTGCTTTGAGGTTTTCCTCCTGTTACACCTTTGAAACCTCCTGCTCTCAGTTTTCGTTTCTGCGCCGAGTCACCTCTTAACGTAGATCCCAGCGCTTGGCTTTGGGACTAAATTTTATATTCCGTTTCCATATTAGAAACTTTTTCCCTGTCATTCCTGATGTTTCTGCTTGTCCATAATCATCCGTGAGTCCTTTTTGAATTTGAAAATAGTTTATCAGTTGTATTTTAAGCTTCAGAATAGGCAAAACATGATGTTTTTAAGTGGTTGAGTATCCAGTATGTGATGTGGTTCCTATGTGTGTGTTTTTTTCAAGTTCAGAACCATATTCTTAAAAAAATGATTTGTAAAGACATGGAACTTTCGTTAAGATAACTGATTTCAGGCCACTGATGCAGTAAATAAAGGCTGGTTTTGATCTTAATTACCCTTTGTAAAGAAGAAGAAAATTATTCAAATTTGATTAATTTGTTAGACATAGATGCTTTGGGTTTAATTGTGTGACACTTCGTCAGTAAAGTTGGAATTTTGTGTGATAGTTTTGTGGTTTGTAGTTTAAAAGATTTGTAATCAGGTATTTGTAGGCTACCTTGTAGGTAACACTATAAACATTGTAAGACTTAATCTCTGGAGCTAGGTAAAAGAATCTTGATTCTAATTATAGGGAGAATATACTTTAAGGTCAACTATTCTAGTTTTCTTTTTCTTGAAAAACTGTGTTTGAATCTGCCTCTTTGGGAAGTTTTTGGTCAAGTGAAGATGGGAAATGTATTAAAACCTGCCTATTCAGGAGAGTTTTTGGTCAAGAAATTGCACACTTGTCAGGTGAAGTTGGGACATTTATTAAAATCTGCCTCTTTAGGAGAATTTTTGGTCAAGAATTTGTAAACTTGTTAGGTGAAGATGGAAAATGTATTAAAATCTTTTTAGGAGAATTTTTGTAGTTTTTTGTCAGCTGAAGATGGGAAATGTATTAAAACAAGAAGTTTTTGGTGAAGAATTTTCTTGTTAACCACTGTAGAAGGCCAGTGAAACTCATGTTTTGTTTTTTAGCCAGTGTAACCTTGAAAGAATTTCAGCCCAATAGGACAGAACTTGTAGACCGTATACTGTAAAGTCACCATTCAGGTGAGGTTTGTCTGTTAAAGGGCTGGGAAGGATTATCAGTCAGTAATGTTAAGTGATAAATGTTTTTCTAACCTTTTGTTCCATGTTGGAAAACTGCTCCTAGACAAATAATGTACAGTATTAGGCTTATGTTGGCTCTTCAGGAAGTTTAGGTGCTGATTTTGTTGTTAGTTGATGCGGGCAGGTATTCAGGATTTTCTTCAGTAGTTGGAGAATGTTCCAGTTTTGTTAGTGGTAATGGTGTCTTTCGTACTACGTTGAATAGCTTCGTAGTTTGTAGAAGCGAGTACAGTACGTGGCAGAAGCAGAGGTTTTAAATTGTATTGTTGGCACTTGATCAGTCTCTTCAGGAAGAGATTCGACACAAAACTGAATCTGGTGGCAGTTTGAGAAATTTTACCATGTATATATATGTGAATTGCATTGGCTTGTATATCTTGCTAGGAGATATGTTTAGCAAGATGAGAAAGCCATCTTGACCTAATGCACCCCTTCTTCCTTGGAGTTGAATTGTAATCAGCCCTGAATTTCTGTGGATATATATACATCATCTTACCCTTTGTGCCCAATTTAAGTGACTGACAATTGCATCTTGTTGCCTGACAACCAGTCTCTGTGGGTCAAATTGAGTAGACAGGCCAGGATCTGTGGATGCTTGTGATTTTCAGCACAAGTTCTGATGGAGGGGACTTTTGCTTGACCTGTTAAGCCCTTAAACGCTTGTTCAGGGTCTGCACTCTCCATCCCAACTTTGTTTTTTCTGTTCTATGCAAGTTTTGTCATCAGTGACAGTGTTCTCCTTCGACTGTTCTGGGCTTCGACTCCAGTTGTGGACCAGTGAAGTGTTCCAGTCAACCTTTCTGTTTTCTTGATTGTGCTACAAACTGTCAGCAAATTTGACTTGAAGGTCACTGCTGGAAAGGCTGTTTGCAGTGTTTCTTCACTGAAAATTTGTCATCACCATTGGATTTAAACCCCTTTCAATCCTATTACTGTACCCCCGTTCATAATCTCTCTCTCTCTCTCTCTCTCTCTCTCCCTACTTTCCACCCTTTTCTGACAATTGTTTCATAGTGCAACCGTGAGGTTTTCCTCCTGTTACACCTTTCTAAACCTTTTTTTACTGTCAATCTCGGTTGCAATGCTGAATGACGTCATAGTCCCCAGCGCTCGGACTAAATTCTGTAGTCTGTCATTTGACTTACTAATGCAGTCTTATTCCCTGCATACCTTATGCCTCCTTGCATTGCATTCTATAAGAGAGGATGGTTCTTCAGTAACCTTTTGCCTTTTCAATTGCCTTACGTTCAATAACACTCCCAGGTTTCCTGGTCACTGTCTACTATTAATACTTCCCAACCTGTTTTTATGTTTTTGTTCTCTGTCTTAAATGTTGAAGTTTGTGTCCCAGAGATTTATCTATAGATTCATTGCAGTGGGACATTTTGCAGGAACCTACTTTTCTTCACCATATAATTCTGTAAAATTTGTTTCGTCTGCTACTCCATTGTATATATGAAACCTTCTCTTTCTCATGAGTTTTGTGGTGTCAAGATTTGGAGATACTGTACCATTCCAGTGTTTTTCATTGGTAAAACTTCTATTCTTTCAGTTTCCTAATTTTCTCACCTTGTCAGGCTCGTGAAAATGAGCAAAGTGTTCTAAGTCACCCTGTTTTAAATAATGTGTGACAAGTACAGTATAGTAATCTCTCGGACTGACTGCCAGATTCAACCTCAGAGTTCACTGTGGCACAGTGTTTTGAAAGTCTCAGGGTAGAGTATGGAGGCCACATTATTAAATCAAGCTAATTGTTGGTACCATTTGCTGTAATTGGCAAGATTTTATGCCCTGTCGACACACAAGTATGAAACCATACTGCCTTTTGCATAGGCTTGAGCTGAACAGTATAAAAGAAACAATATGGTTTTTATTCGTGCCCCAGTCTGCTTTATTGTACATGTGCAACTGGCCAAGTGGTTGGCGTTGTACGTGCTCGGTAAGGCAGATTTGAAGTCTTTTGTACATCTGTCTTGTAACAGCCTGGGCAGAAGGCAGTATGGTTTCTTTGGGAAATTAACGTATTGAATATTTCATAAAGAATACTTGTAGAGATAATAAAATACATTGAAATAAACTTAATTTTATTAACCATAAATTTTATTAACCATAATATTGATACATTCATACCAAAAAAATTGCTTGCTGGCACCCCCTTGAGTTGTGTGGGCCAAGGGCAGTGTGGCCACCTACCTATAGAAGGGGAAGGAAAGAAGAAGAGTTAGTGGGGAGGAGGTATGGGGTCCCTGGCTCTTGTTCCCCATTCTCTCTCAATCTCTCATTCTCCTTCCTCCCTTCCTTGGTGGGTTGGTGTGTCTCAGATTCTCCCCCTCAGTGTTTTTCTCACCCAAGTCCCTGTGCCAACTATTCACCTCCAGGCATTCAGTTCCATAACTCTGTTCTGGAATGTGGAAACTCCTTGCTCAGTATCGCTTCGTTAGGAAGTTGAAATGACTGGAGAAGTACGTGATGCCTAAGGGTAACACTTGTTTAATTCTACCAAGTAAGTTTGTGTCCAAATAGATTTCTTGTAATGTTAACAATAAAGTGGTTAACTGAAGTTAAAACCTTTGCATCTGTCGAAGCCAAACGCCAATATTTTTCGTCAGTAGGTGGTTATTTTGATCCAATTTGGCGTTCACCTTTCTAAATGGATATCTATCTCTACCCTGTGATGATATTTCCGTACTTGACTCAAAGGCAGATCTAGAAATGGTCATTGAAACAAAAGCACATCATTTGATATTTATTGCATGAGAAAATAACACCTGACTTGCCATGCCCGAGGGAAGTTACAGACTTTGGAATCGAGCTTGTTACTCGAAGGAACACGAATGTGCCGTCTCCAAATTGAGCAAGATTTCTTTTTTCTTTTTTTTAATATAAAAAAGAGAAAATGAAAACCCAACCAAGGCCCACCCCAAAGCCCACCTAGTAACGAACGACTATAGCAATATCCGTGACCTTGAACGACGTTACTAGGCCCTTGAATGTTTTCATTTTCTCTTTTCTCTTTTTTTTATTTTATAAACAAAGAGTCTACAAGAAACTTATAAAAACAATAAATTATTTCCTAATTTCTTATACATTCTCAAAAATTTCTCTGGTTACCGAAAGGCCACAGTATGGTCAAAAGAGACGTGATACAGAAATTTATATGTAAAATATTCTCCGTCAAATGCATGTAAAGGTCACTTCAATAAAATGGTACCAAAAGATCCTACAGCACTCCTTGCATTTGCAACAATTGCAAAAACACCTCTTTCAGCATCACTGCAGAGTGCACGCAAACCGTGACACCCCGAGTGCGCAGACAAAACACAAAGTACTCGGTGGGTACGCTTCCATCCCTCTAGCGAAGAGAATTTCCCAAAGAGGGAAATGGCCCGTAATTCACTGCAATCTCAGCTAACCTCTTACACTGGACTTGTAGCAAATCCCCAATAGTAGAACCATGGTATTCCCGATCTCCTATCAAAGTTATGCAAGGAAAACATTCCTGGATGAACATCAAACACCAAAGGGTGCGGCCCAGTCACATCAGTATAATAACTGCCTCTGCTTCCTGCACTGCGGAATGCCAATACCATCAGAGAGCCGAAGAAATTCACAAGTCAGTCATATGTTTTGGATTGTAAGCACAACACACAACAGTCTCCACAGGAGACAAGCACAGTACTGCTATGTACTTCACTCTTAAGGCACAGAAGCAGAAAATAATGATACATTATACTTGGAACCTTCAGAGGTTCTCAAGTATCAAAAACAAGACATCCAAGTTTCACAGAAATCTATAATGGATGACCTGCTGACATTTTTTAACAAGGCTACAAGGAAATGTCTGAGCCCACTTGTAAGCACCATATACCTACGTTCTTAGACTGCTCCTTCTTGATGAAACCAGTCCAAACATAAAATTCTCCTATAATGAAGAGACCGTGACAAGAATGGCTATCCAAATTTAATTTAGCCACTGTCAGAAGCGTTTGTGTGGACTTCGTTCCAAAAGCAATGAACACCCCAGCCTTGAAAAGGCGGCAGGAAAGTAAAAACGTGAGTCGTAGGTCCTCAATCTAAGTGACTGGAAAGAAAGACTAACCAAATTTGAGACATAATCTGAGCCTATGTACAGCACAGGCCAGAAAGTGGAGAAGGCTGCCTACGATTAAATGCTCCTGAAAATATTATTTAAGTAATGTCTGCCACAGCAAGAAGGGAACTGTAGCATCACACCTTTCTCAAGACATGGATCTTCCAACAGACTGGAAATCACCTTCAGGTTAATTAAGGAAAAATAATCCTTACGTAACAATTACAGCGACGATGACAATGGTTCTATGTTGCAGATTTGTCTTCCTCTATGAAAAAACAAGAGAGTTGAATCACAAGGAAGAGAGGAATAAGTACCCTTCTAAAGGATACAAAATAAACAACACCAGTGAGGTTTTCTGGAGCGAAGATGATGCACTAAGTGACTACTAACCTTGTGGGACGACGCAACATATTTCAACAAGACGACACCAGGCAACCGAATGACCTTTGGCTAAAATATGCCGTACTGTAACATATGGCCACATCCAATGATAAACTGCATCTAAACTCACATTAGGAAAGCACTATCCTGTCAGGAGACCTGCTAAGTATGGCAGTAATCCACTTCTGAAACACCATAATCATTATTCAGAAGACGAACCCTATTCATATGGAGCAAGCCCACCAAAGGGGCCACTGACTTGAAATTCAGGCTTCCAAAGAATAAGGTGTTCATGGGGAAGTAATTCACCGCATCTTCGCTTGAACTTCTTGAAGTTCCAACTGCACGACATCCGCAGGGAGACTGTTCCGCAGTCCAACGGTGTGAGGAATAAAGGACCTCTGGAACGGGGAAGTTCTACAGCGAGGCACGTTTACTGCACACTGGTGCTGCTGTTCGGCAAATCTGGTTGCTCTCGGCAGGAAAACGGGACCAGGGATCAATTGTGAATGTGAAAGACCTCTGTTGAAATACAACTCATGAGACCATCTGTCTTTGGTTCAAGTCACAACCTGCTAAAATAAGTATACAGAAACCTACCACAATGCACAAATCTACCTAAAAGAGATAAATCTCTTGCAGAAGCAGAGACATCCATACCGGAGAACAGCATTCCAGTAAAGAAAAAGTACACTAGGAAAAAGTACAAACTACTGTACAATGACAACAAAATTCCCAACGTTATACATGGCAGAAAACATCTCCATGGTTAAACAAACACAAAAATTAAAATGTTTTAAGACTTAGCTTAACTAAGAGACTGAAATGACCTATAGGTGCAACAAAAACTTCAAAACAGCAGCAAGTTCCCACTGACTCAAGTATATGGCAAAAAACTCTGGCTAATCTCTCACCTCTTTGGGGTTTCACCATCCAAAACCATAACTATTGAGCTAGTTTAGTCTTAGAAGGCAGAAAGAGTGGACGAGCTCACCAAAATTCAACTTTGACCATAGGACTAGAAAGCGCGCAACCACCAGTGACGTGTGTTACAAGAAAGACTGAAACTGGGCAACAACTCTCAAAATCGATTTCAAGACCACTAAGATACACAACAGTATATAACTGAATTTACGAAGGCATGTTTGCAGCCATTTCAAATAATCACAAGGAGGAAGCAACCTTCAAAGGCCATTTCTAAATAAATAAGAAAAGCACAAAATTCCCTCAACGTTTAGTTTTAAATCCATTTAATCGACTCCCTTCGCTTTACTGCAGCCTGGCTGTCCAATGTCCAACTTTTCCTCAATCCATTTTTTGCCTGGAGAAACAAATGCTCCACGGCAGCTCAAAGTAGAAATATGACTCGGACGATGGGCTAACTCCTTTGAAACAGCAGTACAATACACAAAAATGATTAACATACAAATCCCCTTCATAATTTGACTTCAAATGCACAATAGAAGTTCCCCAAACTTCAAACTTAAAAGACTCAATAGAGAAAGCTAGTGGCCACCACCTAAGTCAATTTCAAATCAATGTTGTGGAGGGCAGATGACCAAGCATGAGTAAGGAGTTACCTAAAAACACTGCACAGATTTTAACCTCACTTTCATAGATACGAAATTCTTTGAAATTACTTTTGATTTTCCTCTGCAGTTGCCTGACTGGACACTTATAGACACCACTATAAGACAGAGAGGAGCGGAGTTCTATTTAAATACTTTCAAGCACTGAGGAACTATAATTTTTCCTTTTATTAAGGCCAAAAAAATGGCCAGACCAGGCAATTCAAAGCATTCGTCTGATCCAAACTTGATGGAGATGCGAATGAAAAGCAAAATTTAGGTGTTTTACCACAACTAAATTTCTTGCATTAACATTTACAAGCCAATGGGGGCGATAACCTACAACTCTTTTCAATCCCAGGTCTGAAGAAAGCAATTACAAAGAAAAAGGAAACATGGTTGGGATTCACCACAAAGAGAAAGATCCTTTAGCCTCTTGAAGGAAGGAAGCAAGCAAGCAAGCAAGCAAGCATCATAGGTCAGAGGAGAATTCCAAATAGTAGATTTGCCTCTCGTGGAAAGTAGAAATAGAATGATCTTAACGGGGCTATAAACATATGGTAGTCTGCTTTTATGTCCATCTTACTTTCACTTACATAAGCACTTTTCTTTAGCCCATCATGGAGTCAAGACCTTTCCACAACTGATGTAGTCGTGGAATTCAACTCCGTTTTTTTACTCTTCTTGTTTTCTTGGATAGTCCGAGCCAGATTTGAACTAACCCACTGTCAGTTTCCTCATCGTAAACAAAAATAAAATGATTTGTTCACTTAACTTGGCAAGACTACTAGAGCAGTCTCCACCTCTTTTGCAAAATACACTTCTGATGTCCTTGGGGCTTCACCAGTATCTGAAAATAGTCTGGGTATCTTCACTAGTTCGTAGCACTCAGGAAAACTGAAGATCAATAGTTGGACAAGTGCTTCCTCAAAGTGCTGAACTCTTTGTTTACCACCCAGTACATACACAGTATATTTGTTGACATTTAGTTATTTTTCTCTCTTTCAATGTGGATGTTTTATTCTGTCAGTAACACTCAAGATTTCATCCAGTCTAAATGACCGACAAAGCCTTCTCTAGTCAGAAACATACTATGCTTCATGCATACATAAGACAATTACTTGCCATTGTGTACATTCCTGAAGACCGCATTATATCATGGGGCTGCATCCTCTCCGTGAATAGCACGAGGGAATACTTTAAACACCTGAGCTTTCAGACTGGATTCTAGTGGGCAAAAGTCTGTGCTTTCTTCGATAAAGAATACTTTGGGAACAGTCTTTAAAATCTGTTTTAACTGACTCCATCCAGTCATCCAAATGAAATGACATTGCCAAATGTTTCCTAAAGAGGTTTTGCTTATTCAAGCACAAGCACTGTGAGGGAATTTGCCTGGTGCACCAAAGCACACTGAAAATGCAGACAAGGAGACCGGTGTAGAATCGTGTACATTATGTTTCCTCTCTCGGCTTAATCTGCCTATTTTCATCAGTGGTGGCAAGGTGAAGGCTGCTTTTGGTCATTCCCTGAGAACAGATGGACATTACTGAATAATTTCAGCAACAACCCTCTACACACAAAAACAAAAATCCTAGGAGTCACATACAACACTTCAATGTCATTTGCTCCACATGTCAGTAACATCATCAAGAAATGCAGACCTAGACTAAATGCACTAAGATCACTAACAGGCACAACATTTGGACAACAAAAGAAACGCTCATCACAGTATACAAACAATACATCCGCTCCATAATAAACTACGCCAGCCCAGCCTGGCACCCTGCCATATCCAACACACAACTAAACAAACTACAAATAATACAAAACACAGCTCTTAGAATCATCCTTGGCAGTACACAATCCACACCAATAGAACACTTACACACCGAAACCAAGATTCTCACCATCAGGCAACACTTAGACATGAGAGGCACACAACTCTTGGCATCGGTCATAAACAACACAAACAGCCCATGCTATTACCTTCACGACCACCCTCCAACACACAGGCAAACAGCGAATACACCACACAGACACTATACAAATATCTTGAATTCTATACCACCACCCACAAACATCACACAAAACAAAAGCACATCCATACTCACCTCACCAGACAAGCACTTAATAACCTTCCCAACAACAAAATACTCAGCACCCCCACCCAACAGAAGCAGCACAGAAACACAGCTCTCAAGATTGGAGAGAGTACACCTGACTCGACTTCGCTGTGGTCATCACCAATCACTAAACACCTACAAACACCGCATAGACAACACCCAAACAGACATATGTCCACTCTGCCAAGTTAGTCCCCACACAATTACACATCTCTTAGTAGATTGCCCTAACTTGGCAGTCCTTAGACAACAACACAACATCCACACTACCACACAGTTATGGTCAGATCCAGTAAGCGTGGTGTCCTTCCTGCGCGGTGCAGGCTTCCTGGCATAACAGAGTCTGGGGAACCACAACAACAACAACAACACACAAAAACAACTTGTAGCATAACATTGCACAACACTTTTAAAGAGAGGCTGAAATGGATGTAAAACATCAACATGTTTTAGTTAAGACATCAGACACTGACTGTAACATCAAATACTCTTCCAGACAGAACAATGTGCTAAACGCACTTGCCCATATACGAACCAAGCTTCAAATATTCCAGGATAAAACGTGTAAAATCAGGACAGACTTCAACCACCATCAAACTCAAGAAAAGGCTTTTCTCGGGACAGACTGAAAAGAAACATCGATCCCGACAGGTCTTCCTGGGGTCGACATTCAACCACCAACTTTTCCTAGATCCCCAGACATCTGGAATCCCACCTCTTCAGTGACATGACCCAGACAAGAGCACGAAGCCAACATGATACGCCCATCCAGAATCTCCTACAAGGTTGCAAAGGTCTCAACAGTAATACTGACCGTGGCCCGCTCCGTACGATCACCTTCCAACTGAGGGACTGAAACATGCCTGCAATACTAAAGTGTCTGTCTGCACAAAGAGTGGACACAGTCGACATGTATTCCCAATGACAGTGAAACAGTGCTTCAATTCAATCGCTGCTGTAAAAAGAGGGCCATACCTAATATTTTAGGACCACCGTATAAAAATGACCTTCGCATTTCATTTGACGTTTAACAGAGAGATACTTTACATTACATTCTGCGTCTCAGCTCTGCTGAACGTATGTGACATTGCCCACACCAGCCAATGAATTTATCTATGATTTGTGGCTCCCATTTTACAAGATCACTAAAACTAATCATATCTTACAAGATACGGCATAATCTTTAAAGAGTTGCGTAAATTTTTTAACCAGATTTACATTAGTCAGAGTGCAAAAAGTAATTACAATCTTGCCTTTAAGTTATAAGGAGACAGCACACTTCACAGTCCTTCATGAAAACAAGAAATATTTAGATAAATGCACACTCTTCGATACCTCGAAAACATTAAACAAATACATGTCAGGTCATATTTTCTCATGCACTATATACCAAGTAATATACCTTTGTCCACAAACAACCATAATCATTTCCGCATTTGCTTAAAGAACAGATACATATTCATTAGAAAAGTCATACACCAATATAACTGGATACAAAATAACTCTACTCACTGAAAGTAACTGGGCAAATGACATTGACTACAGCAAAGGTCACAACAGTTCATCGCTTATCACAAACATTACAAGCAATCACTTAAGAAATAAACCAACTTGTAGAACAATACAAGGGTCACCCTTAAACGCCACATCCATTCTAGTCAATTCACCTTACTAACGAAGCGATACTGAGCAAAGAGCTTCCCCATTCCAGAACAAAGTTATGGAACTGAATGCCTGGAGGTAAATAGTTGGTACAGAGACTTGGGTGAGAAAAATACTGAGGGAAAGAATCTGAGACACTCCAACCCACCAAGGAAGGGAGGAAGGAGAATGAGAGATTGAGAGAGAATGGGGAACAAGAGCCAGGGACCCCATACCTCCTCCCCACTAACTCTTCTTCTCTCCTTCCCCTTCTTTAGGTAGGTGGCCACACTGCCCTTGGCCCACACAACCCAAGGGGGTGCCAGAAGGCAGGTTAATCATTTTGAATCTTTCCAGTTTGCTGTTGGGATAAAGGCACTTCAATTAAAACTTCAAAAGTGACCACAAGAAAAAACTGTGGCACGATGTATAACATTCCTAATGCCTGTATAAAGAGGTGTCCGGCTATAACAAAAGTATTCTAATGGACTTCGGCTTCTCAAACTTGCTAACACTATCAAGACAAGACAGAAACTTCAACAAATCTCAACTAATTTCTTCATCCTAAAGCTTCTCGTTCATAAAATTTCAACGTCACAATTCTTGTGACTACTTTCTGTCAAAATCCTGTGTAACGATAAGCTGCCCAACAGATAATGAGAACATAAAACACTAACCTTTCAACACACCACCCAGGATAGGCAAGGCTTACTTTCTCTCTACGAGTGACATCCTAATAAAGGAATGGTACTATGAGCTTGACAAATCATTCAATCCCCTTAACTATAAACCCAGGAACAGATGGTTACTATCATACTGCCTGCTTAGATGACTGGAAAATGGGGCCGTCCACTTCAAGAGAAACTGGTAAAGTCTACAAATAAAACCCAGAAGTCAATCCACATATGGGTCTATTGCTTTCAAACCTATGTAGTTTTTACCTTCAAATCTGCTTCTAAAACTACATAAAAGCCGTATTACCCTTTCTTGCCTTACAATAAGGAATATACTCACTGTATGATTAACCTGAAATGATATTTGCAATGAATTTCCTATAAATTCCTATTTTCAGTCACACCCTTTGAATTCTAAACTTGCAACTAAAACACTAAATTAACAGATATAAAACAAAACAAAAAAAGTTGGCGTCACCTACCAAACTATGCTAAAAGCACTCAGGTGCTTATACCTTACCAGAGCTTAATCAGTTCACACCAAGTGAATTTAAAACTGAAAGGTTTCATCTCAGCATACTACCATAAACAAACCACAGTTTTACCCAAGGCACAAACGCCTTCAGAAGTACCTCTCTCTAATCCTTGCAGTGACAGTGCACTGTGTACTGAAGTACCCCAACCAGCGAACCTCATTTGCTGGGCACGATGAAGCGATCACAGCCAGAGTAACTGACAAAAGAAGTGAAGTTTGTCAAGTTAACTGAACAACAACAAAAGACAAAATGAGAAAAGGTTATGGCGGGATTGGAAAAGGTTCAGCGGAAATACTGCAGATCTTGGGGGTACACACGAGGCCCTGCGAACCAACCGAGAGGAATCAAGAACGCAACCAGCGCGGGGATTAAATAAACAGATTACTTTTTGGTACAACCTCCAACGGTGGAACCTGAAAAGGACAAGAATGCCTCCTTCCCTCCTAACTGATACCACTTCCTTGAACGGAATAATCATTACGGGTAAATTCTACGCGGCCAGAAAATTATCATTACCGTAAACTGGTGTAATGAGAATGCGGCCTCTCATGACCTTGACCAAAGGTTTATCTTTAAACGGGAAGTAACAAACACAGCAGAATTATGCTAAAGATATTGGACAGGAAAGTAGGAAGAGACTAAAGAGAAATGCATGAAAAGCATAATTCAGAAAGCAGTGCAGTTACCACATGAAGGCTCACTACAAAGAGCATTCAGCGATGTCCACAATGTGCCACCAAGGAAAACAGTAAACAGTCCTCACTTTTGGTGAGGAAAGGAAGGAAAGAAGTAGACAAACAAAATGAAAGAGACAAAAAAACAATAGCAAGTAAATAAAAGACAGTTGATACTTGTCCAACTTCCTCCAGAATGCTCAATCACAGCATAACTCTCCGTTCTGGAGTCCTTTGCATTTGGCATCAGTTAAGAAAGTATATTTACAACTGTGGACTGTTTGTACTACATATGTGAACACGTGATACAGCAATTAATTTTTCCATTCTGCCAAGACTGAACACTATGCTGAACTTAGCTACCATTATCGGATTCACAACTTGCTAAATCTTCTTAATACACCAAGAGCTCTGACATCAAATTACTTCGACAAGACTCACAACTGACACAGTATCCTTCTAGATTCAATCACAAGTCTAGATAAGGGGAAACTATCACCTAATATGATTTTGCCAAAATAGTAAAAATGTGACAACATATTCTGAAAGCTTCTATAAACTGGTACAGCACAGTATTACACACCAACAAACCACCTTTTTAATACGCGACCTTTACAGTTCCCTGGTAACAAAGAGCAGTAACAGAGAACAGTTAACAGAAGCCCAACATATAACAACAACTGCACTTAATTTATGGAAGGGGAATTTAATTAATTTTTCAAAAGTGGTGCTATTCTTGATGATATACTGTAAACTGCTGACTCCGTGGAACAAGTTTCGCTGGGAAAACTCAAGGACTGTACTGTACTGCTGGACCCAGAGAAGCTGTTTTATTCAATATACAGCTAATTTGCCAAACTGCTAGAGATTTGGAATTACTGAACACCACTGTATACACTGTAGTATATTGTGAACTGCATAGTTACCAGGGCACTGTGCAGATGAAGAGGGGGTTTGCTTCTGCTAATGTGTCAAGATACCTTTGAGAGGTGGTTTACAAGCACTAATGCAGATTCCCAGTCCTCCCTGAACACCACCTAAGCTTTTTTTAGTGTTATACCAGAGTTTCCTTTCCATCTGACACTGAGAGAAAACCTTTAGAGAACTGAAATCTTACTAAGGAAGCTGGTGTGTCAACTTCAGTTCTATCAACACTGAAAATTTGTTTGACGTGGCACAAGGCTTAAAGCTGTGAAGACTACGGCAAAATCATCCGTGCAGAAGACATTGTTTTTAGCATTAGAAGGTGTCCTGCTATTTTATGTCATTAACTACCACAAACACATTTGGATATACGATGTCGATGCTTACGGAACCTCACAGGAACACAACTGAACAACAATTGTGCTAATGATCACAGCTAACTAATTCACCAATATCCCTGACTGGTCTGACGCTGGTGCTGGACAGAGTGAAGGCTTCAGTAAAAGAGGTTTGTAAATCCAGATGTACGACGCAATCAATCGCGTTATGAAAAGGTCGCTGAGGCTGATTTCTCCAGATGAAACTTTCTGCAATCCTGTTACCTCAGCCACTGGCATAACAGTTGCAAATGACAATAACTTCCAACTTCCTTTTCCAAGGGCAATTCTTAACCTGTAAGACAAATTGCAAACATAAATAGAACTTTCTTTTCAGGCAATAAATCATGATATAATAAATGTATCTTTACACTGACCAATGCATAAAGTTAAAAACACAAGACTGTCACTTTCCTCCTGACTTATTGTGAAATTTAGAGAGTATAAGACAAGGTGTTCCTCTCTCTCTCTCTCTCTGATGTGACTCAACAACAAAAATTCTTAAAATCTTTTGATATATCATAGATAAAAACCTTTGCACAACACATGCTTTAATTCCAGGTCTTCTTAGCTTGTCAGACCAATCCCAGATTCTGCATGACTTTGTTGCAGGTAAAACTGCCTTAACTCTGTGGGCTCCTACTTGTCTTTGGATCTTTCAGAGCAACAAGAAGCATGGAGAGTCCACTTTGCAGGGAGAGAGTGCAAGAATTCACTCTAAAACTCCTTTGCGTTTAAAAGAAACTTGTTTCAAAATTTTTGGTTCCTGACTCACAGAAACAATGATACTATGAAAAGTGCTGCCAGTCAGATCAAGTAAAAGAGAAGTGATGAGGACTGGGTTAATTGCCTAGACTTGTAAACAAGACGAACATTACATCAACGCTTAGACGAACCTGGTGTAAACTGCAACTGGTCACTATACGGCCTACTGTACTGAAACCGGTAAGACATTCACTGGGCTGCAGAAGTTCAAATAAGTGAAGTTACACAATGCTGAGTCCCAAATCCCTGGATGTGCTGAGTGCTAGATGCAACCGACAAATAGTAAGTTCTAAAGAGGAAGTAAAATTAAGCCATACTTGGAGGCTACGCTTGTGGCTAACTTGGTTTGTCCATCTGTCCCTGTCAACAGGATTTTGGGAGAGATCGGAGGCATTTGGGAGAGTGGTTGGGGTGCGGTTATTGCATAAACCTTGTATTGACCAGCTCTGATCATGCACAGAGAATATAGCATCTTGGAAGCTGTAAAATGGACCTAAATAAAGGAACTTAATTGATGGCAAAGTATTCCTCTGAGATTAATCCAAACCTCACAGGTGAAGTCTGTTTTGAAACAGAAGTTGGGCTGTATGGAGTTAGCAATACTTCATATTTAATATAAAAAATTTGAATTACAAAATATTCAACATTCAAATGTTGAGGATATATGTAATAACCAGTTCACTGAGTGACAGAGATATGACTGTGAAGCTGGCAGAAACTTTACCCGTCTCTCTCAAAGCAGTGAGCTGAGACAGTATTAAATGAGAAATTAAATGCCCAGTAGATTCAACGCTTACTGTAATTACTTCAGTGCTTAAAAGTGTATTCTGGGCCCTCCTTTATCAAATACCTTCAATCAAAGCCTCTTGTTAAGGATTAACTAAGTGGCTTCAATGCTTTAAACAAAACTCACTACAGGGTTGAAGAAGTTCTTTGCGCCATTCCTTTGGGACACGGCTGCGATGCCTTCTCTCCTCTACTTATTGACGCAGACGTGTCACGGGATGGACAATGCAGATGAGGATAAGCAAATGGTCCTCCTCTTTCCAAAACCTTGACACTGGAGAAAGTTCAGGTTGGACAGCCATAGGAGAAGGGGTCATTTAACTCACTGAATGGTTCCAAGAACAATTTTATGACCCAAGTCTGTCTATATCCTGATGCAGGGTACCCAGCAAAAAGCTGGAAGGAAATTTTGGACATTTATCAAAGAAAATGAACAGTAATGACAGTTCACTTCTAACGAATCTGTGTTACAAAACTTGTGGAGAAAGTTGTAAAAGAAGGGGTCTTCTAAGCAATTTTGCCCCATATACTGCTGGAATTTAGCTATCAAAGAAAATTTTTTTTCCACGTTCCTTTGCACTTTTTCCCAAGTGGAGGTCCAACTTTGAAGAACAAACATAAGCCATGAGTCAATAACAGTTCTCATGATATAGAGTAATGTTGTAATGCTGTCATTAATACAATTTACTACAGAGGCAAAAGAAATGGTAGGCATGTTACCATACCAACACTACTGGTACAAATGGTGACCATAAAAACCAAAGGGTAATAATATTACTCTCTCCCAACAATTACAGCAAAGAAAAACTTAAGCAAAATTATGATAATGAATGCATCTACTGTACACAGTGGCAATGTACAATACAAGTAAATAAAAAACAATAGGTATTCTACATCATGCTTTCTTATATTATATGCATTGCATAATAGTCATACCTAATCTTCTAATACTTACCAGTAAGGTATCTTGCTTTCCTGGAAGTACTGTCTTCAAGCACCCTTGCTTCAACGGAACAAATTAGGCTACTGCACAGACCTCCTTGATGCCAACTTCATTTCAGGATAAAGATTCGAGATTCTTGATAATGCTGAAGGTGGAAAAGTCCCCATAAGCTTCTGCCAACATCTTGAAAATATTTCAGTCCCTTCACCCAAACCTCAGCTCATTTTATGGTTTTTTGCTCTTCAAAATAGCGTTTGTCTGAAGTTATACATTACGAATCACTGTGGGTCTCCTAATGGCTCTCTCACGTGATGGTGGTAGCCATGGCAGCCCAATCACTCTCCATCTTTCTGGTACCCTCAAAGGTTGCAGAAAACTGATCATCAGGTCTTACAAGTACAGTACAGTACCATGAATAGCCATTATACCCAGAGGAGACCATAAATAACCTGCAATGTTCTTTTAGCTCGACCTAGAAGTATCCGTGATAGTTTTGGTACAATTTTAGTGCCAGTTGATTTTCATTTAGTTCAGCCTTTCACTGTTGACCACAAGGTCAGAAGTCAAAGGGCACTTCTGTAGGATGTCAGACTATCAGTACCCGATGAGCTCAAGGACCTGGAATCAGATGTAATAGGGCGCACGATAATATGAGCTATGATTCTGGCACTAGACGAGAACTTCTGAGCAGCTGGAGAGCAATGGGAATGGACCTTCTGATGTGTCACTTCTGAAGAGGTAGTGGAGCACATCTCCCATTCACTGCCGTTGTTGGGACGGTCACCGTACTTGATGAAGACTTCAATGCCTCCCTGAGGAATGGAAAAACATTTACTTTATGGTTACAGTGATCAAGAAATCAGAATTTAATAAGGATGAAATGTGATATACAGTGGTGTATGTGAGATTTGATAAGTAAACATTAAGAGAATAATGATAAAATTGCAAAGAGTAAGGTAAAACTTATCACTTGTATAAAGATACAAGCACAAGTATCCTTGTGGTAGGGAATAAAGTACAGTACCCTAATCCCAACTGATATGGTCAGAAATATAACTGTTAGTCAGTATACAAATACTGTAGGCCTATATAGTATTTTATTTTAAGTACCTTATATTTTTCATAAATACACAAACCTTGGTAATAAGGTGAGTAATAGGAGGTAATAAGTGAATGGGGGGAAACACCCCCTCTCACCCACTAAATGCCAGCACTTCTTCCTTTGGCATCAAGGACTATGTGGGGTGATTGAAGTGGGACTTTGATAAAAGACTATGGGTTCCATACCTAAGAAAAATGGTTACTTTAAAAAAATTTGGTAATTATTCCTATGTAAAGATAAACCATTGTCTTCTATGAAGGAGCTTGCAAGGTGAATCCCCACCTGGAAATGCCACGAACCCATTAACGACAATGAGCCAAGGACCGATGAATCCTGTAACCCCCCATACAACCTGGTCTTTGAGACAGCGCGAGATGGGCGAACACTTTCACTCCAGGAAGACCTCGGAGAAAGAGGTACTGCCCTAAAGACAAGGTGCTTTGCAGAGGAAGGAAGACGGGAAGGAGGGAAAAGGCACCAATGGCTCGCCAAATGTACCTCCAGCCTCATACTATCCGAGAGGAGCTTGGAGTCTAGGGATGGGCCGCCACCTGCCAGATTTTACTTGCCCGCAACTCCACAAAATGCTGATGTTCATGTAGCCTAGAGCAAACACTGTACTGTACTTTAACCTAGCCTATCTCCTGGATGGCAGACTTGCTGTTAGTATTGAGCAGTTGTCTCCCATCACCCGAGCCATCTGTAATCCCTCGGCAATTGCTGCGATGTTGAGCTGCGCGGAGAAATAAATTGATGGAAAATTTATGCAAAAATGTTTCATCACTGAAGCAACTTTAGACACAACTGCATAGCTGAAGTCTAGCCCACAAAGTCAACCTAATTCGCTTGCAGGGTGAGCAATGCTCGGTGCAATGTGGACTATAAGTACACTACTATGGCTTTAATTATACTTGTTTTTTTACTTTTACAATGATGCAAGCAAGACGGTACGAGCTTGAATTTGGTCGACTCGCTGGTATTATTTTATAAGCTGCCAATACACGATATGAAATTGTAACCCACATTTTTGAAAAGATCTCTTCATTCTCATTATGTTGGACCCCATAAACAATATGCGCATTTTAAAAATTACGGTCTAGCTTTGTTCTTTCTTTTGTTCAGTGCCCTGTCATTTCCTGGCCATTTTTCCATGAAAGACAGGAAATGGTTTTTCATGCAAAAATGGCTGGTTTTCACTCACAAAATTTTGCTTTGGGAGAGATGTTCGAATGGTTTTTTTGGTAATTCTATATATTAGCTACACTTTTATTTTTTCTAGGGGTTCTGATACTGGCGGCGCATCTGTTTGTTGTCGGCCAAACGGAATGTCCCTTCGCCGTGTTTAGTACTGGCCCGGGGGTGGGGGGGTGGGTATTGGTACCCATACGTTAACAAGTTATTGCACTTGCCGGACGGGATACGAACCGTTCGAAACAGCCGTATAGACCCGTGCCCTGCCTTGCGAAGATCGCGTGTGGACACCCCTTGTTGGATGGACTTCGGGGGTTAATTACAGGTTAATCAGACTCGAGCGCCTAAATAACGAAAGGTAAATTCATAATTAGCAACCAAAAAACTGTAGAAAAAGTCAAGTTACGGAGCCGTCTTCGGCGCAGAGCTACCCCATAGTTCTACCTTAAGGATTCCTTCCTCGCGATTCTCATGTCCGACATAAATTCATCTTAAAAATGAAACTAATCAAGGCTAGGGCCTTGTCACCCTAGGTCAGGTTAGGTGCGAGACTGCTCGCCACAGTGCAGATCAGGCTGAGCCTGATAGGATGATATAACTGATAGGATGATATAAATTCAAATCCAGGTTAGGTTAGCTTTGTAAAACTGTAGGACCTTATGGTTTAAAAAAAAATTCTTCTTGGGCCTATGTTAGGCCTGCCCTTCAGCCTCAACCTAGGCCTAAAACATATCATTTTACAGTTGCAAATCAGGACAATGCATGTACCTCGTTTAGCCCAACATTGAATTCCTATCAATTCCGAAATAACGACGCCAACGTCTACTAGCCTAGTCCTTGGCTGAGGCATCACACACCATGCCATGATTAACTATAAAATACGCCTTTGCTATTGCAACAGTAACAATATCAACCACACAATCAATAAAGTGATTTAACTCACTATATTCTGCACCATAAACATATTATGAATCGCGACGCCACGTCAGTTAAATGAGGTTTGAAACTCCACTTTTTTTTTCACTTTTAACTTTCCGGTTCGGCAGAGAAAACCGGTCGGGAGAGACTTCGGTAAATTTAATTTCGTTCTTTTATGAAGTTTGTGTGAAAAGTTAAGTATACCTTAGTTTTACCAGGCTTTTGAGTTAGTATAATATATCTTTTGCATGATGCAACTAATATATTATGTTTCCGAAACACTGGTGACGTCTATAAGCGATTAAAAAATTGGATTATCCACCTCCAACGAGGCTGGTTGGCCGTCATGAAGTAGTCATTAAATGGCCCTGTCTTGCTTTAAATCAATTATGAAAAGGTTCTAATGATTGATAATATCTTTCTTTTAAAATTAAACAATCGCCAAAGAAAGATGGAAATGTTATTATATCGTTATATATATATATATAAGTAAGAAATGTATATTTGCAGCTTGTTGAGAATATTGAGAACAAGGTTTGAAGCATTCGTGATAAACCACTCTGTTGTCAAACGTATTGTCACACAGAACAGAAATGCCACTAAAGAGAGAGAGAGAGAGAGAGAGAGAGAGAGAGAGAGAGAGAGAGAGAGAGAGAGAGTTACAAAATGCATTGATTACAGATTTCATGGGGTACATCATTCATGGCGTATCAGGAAGCCATTAAAAATATTAAAACGGGGGGCATATTCCTCTATAAAATGGTCCTCATGCCGTCAGTACGCCCCATGCA
Organism: Macrobrachium rosenbergii; assembly: GCF_040412425.1. NCBI lineage: Eukaryota > Metazoa > Arthropoda > Malacostraca > Decapoda > Palaemonidae > Macrobrachium > Macrobrachium rosenbergii. Next base: position 9,477,507 of record NC_089774.1, on the reverse strand, counting down.
GTGCACTGTAGGCATTACAAAACGGCCGCTAGCTGCCCCCACTAATTACTAATTACCACTAATTCGACATCACTCATCACAGACAACTGATTACACAGCCATTTTCGTAAGTCCTGGCAAACACTAGCCTTATGGCTGTGGCTGATTTTGTTTCAGAAAACAACAGATTATCTTTACCAGAGAGTATTACCTCCTTAGATTATAAAGACAATTTAGAATTCAATGACAACTGGACATTTTTACTTTTCGCTTCGTTCGAAGAATGAGACGTAAGAATTTAAGTCAATTAACTGCGTAATTATGTAAGCGTGCCCACGTGTACTATCGCAGAGACCAGAGGTGTTCACTCCCTGTACTGTATACGTGCTAGGAATATATTTTTTTGACAAAAGGCATTGCTCTCTTGCCATTTATATTCTTGTTCACATGTGTTGAGCGCCAGTATTTCATTGTATGCCATCGCCGACTGACAAAACAATTCTAGACTGATAGCTTTTACGAGCAGAAGCATTAATATTAAGTGTTTTTTTTTTCCCCGTTCGTTCATTATCTTCATTTCTGATCCATCTCCGAAGCCTCGATTTTTACTTTATTTTCTTTGTACATTTACACTTTGTTCCTGTGAGAGATGCTAAAACATGTTATGTTTATGTTCATATATTTAAAGATGAATCTTTGCAGGTTGCTTTCGGGAATCTGGTCGATTCCCCTTCCTGATCTGGAGACTGAAAAGGGGAATCGACAATTCCCGAAAGCTCTCCGTACAGATTCGTCTTTAAATATTTGTTCACATTGGGAATTTACCTTCAATAAGGCGAAATTATGACCTATATTCGTCCATACGTCGGATGTCACTACCTGCTAATAGTTTATTTTGCTGTTTGTCTCGCCCACAGCATTGTCATTTAATTCAATTTTCTCGCGTTTGTCCAAAATGTCGACTGGTGCCATAGAGTAGCCCGCCTCTGTAGAGAGTGGACTCTTGCTTAGGGCGTTGCCCTGATTCATGCTATGTTCGTCTCTATGTTGGGTTAGAATGGTTTAGGCTTATGCTAAATTAGGGATTTTGGTAATTTTTAGTTACATAAACACCATATAAGGTTCAGTTCTTGTTTAAGTCGAGGTACTTTAATGGGATGTGAGCCAAGACCTGGTGTCATTTTGACACCCAACCTAAACTTACTTAGAGGCCAGAATTATCTAGAGGACTCGCTGTCTCCCTAATTTAAGCACTGTCCCTAATGATCTCACATCCCAGTCCCATTTCTTACAGTAGTGAGGGTTATTTTAGGCCTACATAACCTTAGATATGGATGTAGCAGGACGAAGACAAATAGATGGGCCCAGTACAGGGGGATGAAGGTTGACACCTTTAATAGTTAGTTTAGTTCGATTAACTTCCCTCGAGCCCTTTCATGAGGTCTTTATAAGGTAGTCTGTTGCCTCCAGGGAGTGAGGGTTAGAAATCACTGTTGGAACAGGAAGAGGAAAGTACTGGAATGACAGAATATCTAAATGCAAGCAATTGTATCAATTATACTATCCCCAGCTTCAGAGACATATTATATAGAGTAAATCACTTTCCATGCAGATAATAGTATGGATTGGGTTGGCTATAGGGTTTTTCCATTAGAATACGTCAGATAGAAAGTGTAGGCCTACTGTATATAAAAGAAAAAGTAATATGAAGATCCATTCCTTACTGGGAAACAGTTTTATATTTGTACAGAAAAACTTTATATTTACACAGAAAACCCATTTGTGCCATGTAGCCTATAATCTGAAAAAGAAACCAGGTGTCAGATTCCCAAAAGTTAAGTGGTGACAGGAACCAATTAAAGGTGTGAAAATTAGAATCAGCACTTTTTCTATTGACTTTTTCATGAACTATATATATATATATATATATATATATATATATATATATATATATATATATATATATATATATATATGAGCAATTTCTAGACTAATATCGAATTCATACAATCTTACTTTTAATCAGAATAATTGTACGATTCCAACTTTCCAATGGCAAGGATATTTCCTAACTAGAATGACCACAAGAGATTTACTTTCTCTGCCACAACAATAATTCTTTATGTGGAAGTCCATATTCACTCACAAAACATGATTTCCTAACAGAGGTAATTCTAAATGCTGTACAAACAATTGTGGCGGTTTTCTACGTATGTTAGTCTCTCGTTGCTATGCTACAAAACTCTGCTTCTTTTTTGGTTTTGGCGGTGTTTGGGGAATAAGGGAAGGTTGGAAAGGGTTCCATGGGGTTAGGAGAAGGGGGTTTTACCCCTACGAAAAGTAAACAAAAGGAGTGGCAGTGTTATAACAAAGAAACCCTTCCATGTCCGCGCAACTGGGTGTACCGTATCAAACAGGTGTTATGATACCATCATTAATCTTGCGTCACGCAGCATTTGCTTCGATTCTCTCTCGACCCCCATCCCCACCCCCCGCCCCCGCCACACCAGACACCTCTATCTCCTTTGTGATGAATTTTGGTAAACAGTTTTGGCGTTACTGGACTTAATGAGAAGGATTTTGTATCTGTAATTATCTCAACAAACCGTCTTTCAGTTATTTATGTAGATTTTCATTATTGATTGATTGAGTATCGTTGTCCCCACATTTTCGAAATCAGCTGTGACAAATAATCAGTTAAGATGTTCTGACATTTTTCAAAACTTTCTTTGTGCCATTTGATAAACTTTATTTTTCTCTCATTTTTTTGTGGCTATATAGGTTTTTATTTTAAAAACCTTTTGTAGCATTCTCGATCATTCTTCCTGTGAATGGCAATTCTTATTCCTTTCTCCTTTTTCTGTCTTCCTTTTTAAACTCTCTCTCTCTCTCTCTCTCTCTCTCTCTCTCTCTCTCTCTCCCCTCTCTCTCTCTCCCCCTCTCTCTCGCATATTTTTAATCTTATTCTGTAAAATAATGACACGGGAAGTACTTGGCAGTCTGTCTTTATCTTTTCTTTTTAATTTTTTCCTGTGGCTTTTGCTGAGATACAAAATATATATATATATATATATATATATATATATATATATATATATATATATATATATATATATATATATATATATATATATATATATATATATATATATATATATATATATATATATATATATATATATATATATATATATATATATATATATATATATATATATATATATATATATATATATATATATATTGGTACTTTTAGTTATAACCTGTCCAAGTTTTTGGTTCCAGTTTTAAACCCTCTAACTTTAGGTGAATTTAACAAATCTAATTCTTCCAAATTTGTTAAAGAATTATGCTCTTTCAATTTTAACCAAGATGTTGTAATGGCTAGTTTCGATGTAACCTCTTTTTTACCAATATCCCATTAAAAGAAACAACCGACATTATTCTTAATAATATATGTGAAAACCATTTATCAGTGTTTGGACTTAATAAAATAGACTTGCAAAAATTATTACATTTAGCAACTGCTGATGGCATTTTTACTTTTGATGGTAAATTATATAATCAAATAGATGGAGTAGCTATGGAAATTCCTTGACCTGTATATGCGGATTGCTTCATGGGTTATTGTGAAAGGATTTGGATGTCTGAATGCCCTAGTGCTTTCAAACCTTTGTATTACCGTAGGTATGTAGATGATACTTTCCTTGTGTTTAAGGAATTATCACATGTTGATTTCTTTTACTTGTGAGACGGAACAGGATAATAAGTTGTCATTTTTAGATGTACAGGTATACAGAAATAGTGGCAAATTTGAGACCTCTGTTTATAGGAAAAGTACTTTTACTGGCTTGGGATTGAATTACCTCAGTTTTTTGCCAAAGTTGTATAAGATGAACTCAATACGCACTTTGATTAATAGAGCCTACAATGTTTGTTGTGATTTTAATTTATTTCATCAAGATATGGTTTTCCTCCAGAATTATTTTTCTGAAAACTCATATCCCATTTTTGTATTTTACAAAGTTCTGAAAAATTTTTTAAATGAAAAGTTTTGTCCCAGACCGGTGTACAGTACTGCTAGTAAAGATGTAAAGTACATTAAATTGCCTTACCTTGGTCATAGTAGCTATATGGTCCGAAAAAAGTTACAAGAAATACTTAAGCATTGTTTCCCTCAAATCAGTTTCCGGTTTGTTTTTTGTAATCCTTTTACAATGAGATCACTTTTGAGAGAGAAGCCTACTCTGCCTGTGGACCTTAATTCCTGTGTCGTTTACTTGTTCACTTGTTCGCAGTGTGGTCTGCGATACGTGGGATCTAGTTCCCGCTGGCTCAGACACAGAATTTTGGAACACAGAGGTCTTTCTATTAGAACTAGGTTTCCCCTTTCCAAACCACCCTTTTCTGCCATTAGAGAACACAGTTTAACACAGGACCATCCTTTCACTGACCTGGATTTTCGGGTACTGTCTTTTTGTTCAAATAGACTGACCTTTTAATTTCAGAGTCGCTGACTATTAAAAAGATGAAGCCGGAATTGAACAACAACTCGTCTGGTATTCAACTAGCTATCGTGTAATTTCATAGTAGGTACTCAATTAGGTCGTTAAATATTTTACTTTGTGAGTGGTAGTTTGTTTACATTTCACTTTAGTTTTATTTTCATATTTTTATGTTTGTGTTTTTAATTTTTCGTTATTTTACGTCTCACCCTTTTAGTTTGTATTTACTTGTTCATTTTATATATTTGGTTAGTATTTTTGCTGAAGATTTATTATAACAATATATATATATATATATATATATATATATATATATATATATATATATATATATATATATATATATATATATATATATATATATATATAGTTTTGTCACTAATACACAACTTTTTATACTTTCAGATTTTAAGCCACAAATACCCATTAACATCGAATCATATTTATCTTTGGAATAACTTGAAGCTGGTTCCACCTTGACCTGACCTTGTTGCGGTCACCCGTCACTCCCCTTACGGTCCCTGAGAGCTAGGGATGGTGGCTTTGGGGAGCCAACAGGTCTACCCTCTGATTCATGAGCAGCCATTGTCTGATTCCCCCTGGTTCCAGGTTGGGTGGAGAAGGGCCCTGAGCACTGATTCTATGTCTGTATGGCCTGGGCCTTGCTTCATGGAAACCCTTTTACCCTTTAGAAGGGATTTGCACAATGGGTGTATCTGTCGCAGCTGGTGGATATGTGATAGAGAGTTTTCTGATAAAACTGTCGCGTTGGCCTTTGTTTAGGAAGGCGGAAAGTTCAGAAAATGCATTTTGAAACTTGTATACAAAGCACCTCGTGTGGCTTATCTACCAACTGGTGACTGAACAAAGTGGAAATATTCACTCTTAAGAGTCGGTTCAGGTTCCAGCAGACAAATTGAAAACGCGAAGTGCTGCATTCATTTATTGCATCCACAACAAAAGTAACTCAAGATAGAACAAAAATCATTGTATAATGGTGAAATCATCAACAAAACAAAACTCAAAATACACAACAGAGAATCCAAGCAAATGGATTTAACAGCTTTTCTGTGCATATCACATTTTCACAGTTGCAATTAACCATAAGGAAGTAAAATTAACAAAAGAGAGCTTATGAACGAAACATGAGCATGAGAAGGGCCTGAAATAGGTATATTCTTAGCCTGTTTCCAATGTAATTCTGAATGTCTGAAACAGAGATCTTCCTGAGCTAACTTGTATCCAGTTGAATTTCTTCAACCCTGGAATAGAGATGTACCTAACCTAACTTGTATCCAATTGAATTTTTTCAAGCCTGGAATAGGGATCTACCTAACCTATCTTGTATCCAATTGAACTTTCTCCATCCTGAAATAGGAATCTTTCCATCCTGAAATAGGAATCTACCTAACCTAACTTGTGTCCAATTGAACTTTACCATCCTGAAACAGGAATCTACCTAACCTATCTTGTATCCAATTGAACTTTTTCCATCCTGAAACAGGAATCTACCTAACCTATCTTGTATCCAATTGAACTTTACCATCCTGAAACAGGAATCTACCTAACCTATCTTGTATCCAATTGAACTTTTTCCATCCTGAAACAGGAATCTACCTAACCTAACTTGTATCCAATTGAACATTCTATAACCCGAATAGGCCTCTCTAAATTATTTCCCATTCAGCTTTTCCATTCCTGAAAATGAGACTCAGTTGGCAGAAAGGCATTCCATTCCAGTTTTGAAAGCGCTTTAATCCTACCAATTCAAGTATGAGGTACAGGCTGTTGGAGATCCGGTAAAGAGACCTAACGAACTCCTATAGCCAGGTACATCATAGTATATTATTTCTTGATTGGTTGTACCATTTCTTCGACTGGTTTGGCCGACAATCCCAACCAGTGCCCACTTGTTCTGGGAGACCTCCACCACAACGGGACTCCCTAAGTCAACCTGGGGGAAGAACACATTCAAATAATAATAATAATAATAATAATAATAATAATAATAATAATAATAATAATAATAATAATAATAATAATAAACCTTTGAATACTCTACAAGGAATAGTTTCACTTTATCTCCTTTTTGCATTATATATGTGAATACAACAGCAGCTTCTGATGGGATCAATTTAAAGACACGTTTTCATATTCTACGATTCTCTTGAAGAACGATGTTTCTCAGAGTCAGTGCTAAGGGTCTTCTACCCCACCAGGAAGGCCTTTCACCTCTGCAATCAGGTCTCTGCTTTCCAATCAAAGATTTCCTATTCACGTTTGGTTTTTATATGCATCGTCTCTTGAGTTCACTAGTCCATGGCAATGTCTTCTTCACTTGGCTAAGAAATACTTCTTCCTTAAAAGGGGTTTATATACAGTCATGAAGCTATAAATGTTGCTTAACATTAAATTCACTTTACTTCGGGAATATCCCCGATGGGGAATTATCACCAAATGGGAATTTATGAGTGATAAATGGATCGTTACTGTTCAGTGGTTAGACTGTCGACTGGAGTTGCTGGAAGGTAACTGTGTTGAGGGATCGAGACCCGGCAGTACCGATCCATTTATCACTTATAAATTCCCCTTCAGTGATAATTCCCCATCAAGGATATTCCCGAAGTAGCGTGAATTTGATGTTAAACAACATTTGTAGCATCATGATTATATATATATATATATATATATATATATATATATATATATATATATATATATATATATATATATATATATATATATATATAATTTTTTTCTGAAATTTTCCAGAATGGTTCTGTTTGTGAATGAAGAGACTCAGTTTGGAGCAAAAGTCAAACTATCCTCGTAATATCCTCTACGACAAAGTTTTCTCTCATTGAAATTTTCTCAAGGGTCTTTTTCAGTAGGAAAGGAATTAGTATGGATACTTGAATCACCAGGGTAAGGAGAGAGAGAGAGAGAGAGAGAGAGAGAGAGAGAGAGAGAGAGAGAGAGAGAGAGAGAGAGAGAGAGAGAGTAAAACAATATAATTCCTCAGAAGACAATAAGAAATTTCTCACCAAAAAAAAAAATATGAAAAAAGTTGGAGATCTTGGTTTTCAAAACCAAAGTGGTCAGGAAGTGTGAGCATGTTTTGAAAGCATTTTGAAATGAGGCATTTTCACAAGGGAGCGTGACTTTTCTTTTAACGGCAGAGTACCTACCATGAACGATCCCTGTGTCAAGCCCTTGGTACACAAACCCGGATACCGTGGAAACGTAGCTAGTAGATTAATGCAACTATCTTGCTGCACGACGTCTACAAGGGCTTCTCGAAGCAGAGTGCCTGGAGCCCCACCTGAGAAATGAGCTTGGTTACTAAAATGCTGATAAAAAAGTAGACGAAAGAATAACAAATAGAGAAAAGATGTATCCATACATAACATTCGTATTCATCTACAATGTTTATATATATGCATATGTATATATATATATATATATATATATATATATATATATATATATATATATATATATATATATATATATATATATATATATATATATATATATATTGATCAGTTATTGAATGTATGTGACAAGGAAAGAGAGTGAGAGAGTTATACATCCACATTTAGAGACTAAGCACTGCCGAGGGGAACACAAAAGTTGATAAAAAAAAATGGAAAACGAGAAACGTTCACCTGTTGCAAATGCTCACCTGAAGCTGCCAGTCCCCAAGAGGTGACCACGGCCGTTGAACCCACAACAATGTCACAACCATCTGCCATGCAGATGGGATGGACAGAGGGATTCGTTTCATAGTCAGCCACTGGCGGAATTCGCAATAATATGGTTTCAGCCTATAAGAAGAAGAACATAAGACACGGTTAAAGGGGAAATACCTGGGCCCGAATTTTTGCTGATAGCTATCTGTTTCTGATGCTGGTACCCACTTACTCCCAGGTCGACTGGTGAACTTACGAAATCAATTAAACTACTTTGGAGTTTCTAATGAATTCATACTTGAACAGACATAAAGATTTAAAGTATTAGCAATATGACGGAAACCATAGTTTACTTACAAGGTCAACTTTTTGTAATACAGGTGCATAAGACAGATCACTTGAACTGACACTGGCAAATGCATACTTGATCTCAGTGGTCTCAGCCCTGGAAATTTAACCTTCAGTCAACACCAGATATCTTCAGTGCAATAAAGAGCTAAGTGAAGCAGGCTTAAAAAGTAATTTAGGATCAGTGAACATTTTGGATAATGTTAATCATTCCATTCTAATTAGTCATGAGGATTTATAGCATCTGTATTGCACTCAAGTCCTGTCTTCAGCGTCATCTTGTAAGCGTAAGTTAAAACTTACAAAATTTCACCTAAAAGGTGATCTATAGAGGACCAAATCCAATTTGCCTTGATGAGAGCTCCTCCAGCATACTTAACAGTGCCACTGAAATTTGCTCGTATTGATACTTGGTAAGGATATTCATTCACCGAGGCAGGCCACCAACTAGAGGTACTGGCATTCACACTGATTGGGGCCACACCGCAGTTTGCTAGTTGGGAGAGATCAGTGGGATTAAACAGTTAATAGTATTTTGAATTTTGACAGGACTGTTTCAAGCCTTTGGATAAATCATTTCAGCTGAAAGGGCTGCTAGCATCATGTACTGACGTACACACGTCCGATGTTCAATGTGTGTAAAACAAACACGAGTGTACAAGAACGCACAAACGGTATATTAGTTTTTCTTGCGGCGACTTTCTTTAGGAAGAAATATCCAATTGCTGAGAAACAGAATATACACACATACTCATATATATATATATATATATATATATATATATATATATATATATATATATATATATATATATATATATATATATATATATATATATATATATGTATAATATATATATATGTGTGTGTGTGTGTGTGTGTGTGTGCTATTTTTCAACATTAACACTTTCTCCTGAGAGGAGCAGGCTACTGAAAAATAGAAAAATTAAGATAATGGTCATTGTAACACTTCATATATTTGCACACAGAGCTCCTCAGAAGCTCGTCTAACCTTCAACACACGCTGCACCACTCACTTCTCTTCATTCCTCATAACACAGTTGAATTACACATGCTTGTCATCATCCCACGTGGTCTGTTCTTCCACACGACCGATCCACCTCAGCCATCTCATCTAAGCCAATCTTTTTTTACTGTTCCTTTATCGTATTACTTCGGCCCCATTAAGGAGAGCTGATACAGCAATCTCTTCATAATTTCCTCCTACTCACTTTCTTATCAACTCTCTCTTCCTACTGAGAATGAATTGCTCTCCTTAATCTCCGCAAGTTCACCAGGGAGTGCCGGAGCAAGCCCTCACTCTGCAGAATATGCTCCAAGTCTAACTAAACAAATACATTCTCACATAACTGCCTTCCGCCTACTCCTTCTCCTATATCTTTTAAACTTTTCTCTATCTCAGTCTTTGCCTCAAGAAGACAATGAGCAAATATACCTCCTGCTCTTAGCAATGCCTCCATCACCTTTCCCTTGTAGACACACAACCATACACATGAACTTCTATCTGTACAAAAGAGAAATTTATTTTACTCACGGCAATAGCCACGCGTGATGTTGCCACGTATGATGTCGCATATATTTGTGGTTGGAACTGGCGTGGTCGTTGTGGTTGGAACTGGTGTGGTCGTTGTGGTTGGAACTGGCGTGGTCGTTGTGGTTGGAACTGGCATGGTTGTTGTGGTTGGAACTGGCGTGGTCGTTGTGGTTAGAACTGGCGTGGTCGTTGTGGTTGGAACTGGCGTGGTCGTTGTGGTTGGAACTGGCGTGGTCGTTGTGGTTGGAACTGGCGTGGTCGTTGTGGTTGGAACTGGCGTGGTCGTTGTGGTTTGGACTGGCGTGGTTGTTGAGGTTGGAACGGGCGTGGTCGATGTGGTTAGAACTGGCGTGGTCGCTGAGGTTGGAACGGGCATGGTCGTTGTGGTTGGAACTGGCGTAGTCGTTGTGGTTGGAACAGGCGTGGTCGTCGTGGTTGGAACTGGGTGTGGTCATTGTGGTTGGAACTGGCGCGGTCGTTGTGGTTGGAATGGGAGTAGTCGTTGTGGTTGGAACTGGTGTGGTCGATGTGGTTGGAACTGGCGCGGTCGTTGTGGTTGGAATGGGCGTAGTCGTTGTGGTTGGAACTGGTGTGGTTGATGTGGTTGGAATGGGAGTAGTCGTTGTGGTTGGAACTGGTGTGGTCGATGTGGTTGGAACTGGCGTGGTCATCGTGGTTGGAATGGGTGTGGTCATTGTGGCTGGAACTGGCGCGGTCGTTGTGGTTGGAATGGGCGTAGTCATTGTGGTTGGAACTGGTGTGGTCGATGTGGTTGGAATGGGAATAGTCGTTGTGCTTGGAACTGGTGTGGTCGATGTGGTTGGAACTGGCGTGGTCATCGTGGTTGGAATGGGTGTGGTCATTGTGGTTGGAACTGGCGCGGTCGTTGTTGTTGGAATGGGCGTAGTCGTTGTGGTTGGAACTGGCGTGGTCGTCGTGGTTGGAATGGGTGTGGTCATTGTGGTTGGAACTGGCACGGTCGTTGTGGTTGGAACGGGCGTGGCCATTGTGGCTGGAACTGGTGTTGTTGTTGTGGTTGGAACGGGCGTGGTCGCTGTGGTTGAAACTGGCATGGTCATTGTGGTTGGAATGGGCGTAGTTGTTGTGGTTGGAAATGGCGTGGTCGTTGTGGTTGGAAATGGCGTGGTCGTTGAGGTTGGAACTGGCGTGGTCGTTGTGGTTGGAACTGGCGTGGTCGTTGTGGTTGGAACTGGCGTGGTCGTTGTGGTTGGAACGGGCGTGGTCGTTGTGGCAGGAATGAGCGTGGTCGTTGTGGTTGGAACTGGCGTGGTCGTTGTGGTTGGAACTGGAATATTTGTTGTGGATGAACCTGGAATTGGAGTTGTGGATGAACCTGGCATAGTTGTGGTTGAAACTGCCATGATCATTGTGGTTGAGACTGGCATGGTCATTGCGGATGAACCTGGAATATTCATTGTGGATGAACCTGGCATAGTCATTGTGGCTGAAACTGGCATTATCATTGTGGTTGAAACTGGCATTGTCGTTGTGGATGAAACTGGCATGGTCGTTGTAGTTGAACCTGGCGTGGTCGTTGTGGTTGAACTGGAAGAATTTGGCGTGGTCCTTGTGGTTGAATATGGAGGCACATTCCCTGTCAATAGTTAATTCTGAATGTTATTCCCTCGATCAAAGACTTAATTTGAAAGAAACATCATGCCAAAGAAAAGAATAGACTCTTGAGGAATTCCGATAAGAATAAGGATAATGATAAAGAATAAGATAAGAATGTGGACGACATTTCAGAAAAGCATATCTCTCCACCACCACAAGCAAAATTTGCAGAAAGATTGACAAGATAATTTAGAGTGCTTCACTCATAAAGCAATCACTCTCTTGCTTTTACACCATAGTTTTCCAGTCAGGGAAGTATTATGAAATGCTCTCATGTAGTGTACAGTCTATGCATAGAGATAGAGACAGGTAAAGTTTATGCGTAGGGTAGACATTAATTTTCTCGTAGTGTGCGTATATCCCTACAGAAATATTTAGAATCAATAATATTGTCTGTACAGCCATATGAATTCATGGGAGTGAAGCATGACTGCTGTGCTCCTCAAGAGTGTCATCTTCCTGTAAAAGAATAAAAAGAAATATATATCATTCTAAGATTACTACTCTGTCCACAAAGAATATCATTGCTGAGAATATATTATGCATTATTCCAAAAAGAGAACAAGATTTGAAAGCATCCGAAAACATTTCATCAGATGGTGAAATTTTTGGGATAGTTATCCATGTCACTCAATCATCTCTTAATTAATATCCGTGGCCTAATTAGAATCACAAGCGCTTTCGGAGACACTGAAGCCTGAAGTAGCGTTTGTTGTTGGCAACGACGACCGCCGTTTGCAGCTGAGCTGAAAAGAATGCCGAGAGATTTATCTGTTAATGACCTTTGAAGAAGAAAACAAAATCTGTTGGCCATTTCGAAACTGACCTGTGCATTCAAATACGTTAAACAAAATAGAGACAAAAACCCAATCGGTAGAAAAGGCAGGGAAGAGAACTTGACCTACTTCGGTGTCGAACTGCTGTCTACAGCATTATATGATTTGCAGTCAGTCAGCCCAACCTGTCACTAAGAGTGTGGCCAGGCGACTGCGCACGTAGCAGCTCAGCTGGGTTGCTCTACAAGAAAAGGCCTTCAGTTCCGAAGGTGTTGTGACTCAGAACACCTGTGCTGGTGTCCTGGTTCAATTTCTGAGATAGAATCTGTTCCCCATTGTCATATGTATGTATAAATCACACGTGACGAACTGACTTCCTATCAAACAGCGGAAACAGAACAATAAAATCTGTAGGTGTAAAATTGGTTTTGCTCCAAACAAGAGTACAGAACGCATGTGTTTTGATATAATAATAATAATAATAATAATAATAATAATAATAATAATAATAATAATAATAATAATAATAATAATAATAATTTTCTATTTGTCAGAAAGGCATCATTGTTTTCTTCCATGCTAAAACCACACCAGCAAGAAGGCATCTTGATACCACAGCCCTGCTGTTGTCAAAGGAAAAAGCCAAACCTGGTTCAGATGCTAAAAGAAAGAAAAATGACTAACTTCTGGTTTCATCAATATCTGAAACATGTGTCTTCGTAACATGTATGTGTCGAGAGGAACAAAGGCCGTTCAGTTCGTCCTCAAAAAATATAGAGAGAGTTGGCTATTTTCCAGAATGGTTTGAATACTGTTTTTTTTTTTTTTTTAGTTTTCTGTAAAAGAAAACTATTGTGGCGGCTTTGTCTGTCCATCCGCACTTTTTCTTTGGGTCCGCACTTTTTCTGTCCGCCGTCAGATCTTAGAAACTCTGGTAATGGGTTGTATAAGAAAATAGTATATCCTTGCATGATACTACCACAATGCGTAAGGACATTCCAACTCAGTACAAGTAAGAAAACGGATCTATTTTTTCAAGCTATTCATCTTCAGAGAACAAGCATATATATATATATATATATATATATATATATATATATATATATATATATATATATATATATATATATATATATATATATATATATGCTTGTTCTCTGAAGATGAATAGCTTGGAAAAATAGATCCGTTTTCTACTTGTACTGAGTTGGAATGTCCTTACGCATTGTGGTAGTATCATGCAAGGATATACTATTTTCTTATACAACCCATTACCAGAGTTTCTAAGATCTGACGGCGGACAGAAAAAGTGCGGATGGACAGACAAAGCCGCCACAATAGTTTTCTTTTACAGAAAACTAAAAAAAAAAAAACAGTATTCAAACCATTCTGGAAAATAGCCAACTCTCTCTATATTTTTTGAGGACGAACTGAACGGACGGTCTTTGTTCCTCTCGACACATACATGTTACGAAGACACATGTTTCAGATATTGATGAAACCAGAAGTTAGTCATTTTTCTTTCTTTTAGCATCTGAACCAGGTTTGGCTTTTTCCTTTGACAACAGCAGGGCTGTGGTATCAAGATGCCTTCTTGCTGGTGTGGTTTTAGCATGGAAGAAAACAATGATGCCTTTCTGACAAATAGAAAATTATTATTATTATTATTATTATTATTATTATTATTATTATTATTATTATTATTATTATTATTATTATTATTATATCAAAACATCCAGGCAGAAAAAAAAGTAAAACATTTTATTCCGTTCGGGCTATCAAAACACATGCGTTTTACACCTACAGAATTTATTGTTCTGTTTCCGCTGTGACGATCCGGGAAGTCAGTTCGTCACGTGTGATTTATACACACATATGACAATGGGGAATAGATTCTATCTCAGAAATTGAACCAGGACACCAGCACAGGTGTTCTGAGTCACAACACCTTCGGAACTGAAGGCCTTTTCTTGTAGAGCAACCCAGCTGAGCTGCTACTTGCGCAGTCGCCTGGCCACACTCTTAGTGACAGGTTGGGCTGACTGACAGCAAACCATATAATGCTGTAGACAGCAGTTCGACACCGAAGTAAGTCAAGTCCTCTTCCCTGCCTTTTCTACCGATTGGGTTTTTGTCTCTATTTTGTTTAACGTATTTGAATGCACAGGTCAGTTTCGAAATGGCCAACAGATTTTGTTTTTTCTTCAAAGGTCATTAACAGATAAATCTCTCGGCATTCTTTTCAGCTCAGCTGCAAACGGCGGTCGTCGTTGCCAACAACAAACGCTACTTCAGGCTTCAGTGTCTCCGAAAGCGCTTGTGATTCTAATTAGGCCACGGATATTAATTAAGAGATGATTGAGTGACATGGATAACTATCCCAAAAATTTCACCATCTGATGAAATGTTTTCGGTTGCTTTCAAATCTTGTTCTCTTTTGGAATAATGCATAATATATTCTCAGCAATGATATTCTTTGTGGGCAGAGTAGTAATCTTAGAATAATATATATTTCTTTTTATTCTTTTACAGGAAGATGACACTTTGAGGAGCACAGCAGTCATGCTTCACTCCCATGAATTCATATGGCTGTACAGACAATATTATTGATTCTAAATATTTCTGTAGGGATATACGCACACTACGAGAAAATTAATGTCTACCCTACGCATAAACTTTACCTATCTCTATCTCTATGCATAGACTGTACACTACATGAGAGCATTTCATAATACTTCCCTGACTGGAAAACTATGGTTTAAAAGCAAGAGAGTGATTGCTTTATGAGTGAAGCACTCTAAATTATCTTGTCAATCTTTCTGCAAATTTTGCTTGTGGTGGTGGAGAGATATGCTTTTCTGAAATGTCGTCCACATTCTTATCTTATTCTTTATCATTATCCTTATTCTTATCGGAATTCCTCAAGAGTCAATTCTTTTCTTTAGCCTGATGTTTTGTCCATGATGTTTCTGATGTTGCCTTCAAATTAAGTCTTTGATCGAGGGAATAACATTCAGAATTAACTATTGACAGGGAATGTGCCTCCAGAAACTAGTCTCTCATCTGTGACGTCCCAGGCTACAACCGCAACTGGGCCACCAACGACCACGCCAGTTTTGTCAGAATCAACCAGAACGACAACGATGGTTTCTTCATATTCAACCACAAGGACCAAGCCAAATTCTTCCAGTTCAACCACAACGACCACGCCAGGTTCAACTACAATGACCGTGCCAGTTTTGTCAGATTCAACCACAACAACAATGCCAGTTTCAACTACAAAGACCATGCTAGTTTCATCCATAACGACCATGCCAGTTTCAACCACGATGATAATGCCAGTTTCAACCACAATGACTATGCCAGGTTCATCCACAACGAATATTCCAGGTTCATCCACAACGATTATTCCAGGTTCATCCACAACAAATATTCCAGGTTCATCCACAATGACAATGACAGTTCCAACCACAACGACCATGCCAGTTCCAACCACATCGACCACGCCAGTTCCAACCACATCGACCAGGCTAATTCCAACCACATCGACCATGCCCGTTCCAACCTCAACGACCACACCCGTTCCAACCACATCGACCACGCCCATTCCAACCTCAATTACCACGCCAGTTCTAACTACATCGACCACACCAGTTCCAACCACAACGACCACGCCAATTCCAACCACATCGACCACACCAGTTCCAACCACAACGACCACGCCAGTTCCAACCTCATCGACCACACCAGTTCCAACCACATCGACCACACCAGTTCCAACCACATCGACCACACCAGTTCCAACCACAACAACCACGCCAGTTCCAACCACATCGACCACACCAGTTCCAACCACATCGACCACACCAGTTCCAACCTTAACAACCACGCCAGTTCCAACCTCATCGACCACACCAGTTCCAACCACATCGACCACACCAGTTCCAACCACATCGACCACACCAGTTCCAACCACATTGACCAC
>NC_089774.1:9428532-9446032 GCF_040412425.1 Macrobrachium rosenbergii | reverse complement strand
TATATATATATATATATATGTATATATATATATATATATATATATATATATATATATGTGTGTGTGTGTGTGTGTGTGTGTATAATTTTCCCCACCTACAAAAGCTCAGCAGCCAACAATGAAAATTCAAAGACTACTTGCAAAACGTTTACACATCTAATGAGGCACGTACAGCCTAGAACAACAGGGGAACAACATCACAAGAGCAACAACATATTAAGCAACATATTCTTAGTTCTACATAACTTCTATTCTTTGCCATTTTTTCAATCCCCTTAATCCACGAGTGGGCGGAGCTAAAGGATTCAGCGTGTCCCTTAGTCTCGCCCACAAATCCCTTTAATCGGTTTAAATGGTATTTTAAAATGGTTTAAATGGCATTTGAAATGGTTTAAATGGTATTTTAAATGGTTTAAATGATATCTTAATTGGTTGAAATGGTATTTTAAATGGTTTAATTGGTATTTTAAATGGTTTAAATGGCATTTGATATAGTTTAAATGGCATTTGAAAGGTTTAAATGGTATTTTAAGTGACTTAAATGGTATATTAATGGCTTTAAATTGTATTTTAAATGGTTTAAATGGCATTTAAATGGTTTAAATGGTATTTTATATTATTTAAATGGAATTTTTAATGTTTGAATTGCATTATGAATTGTCAAATGGTATTTTGATTGGTTTAAATAGTGTTTTAAGTGGTTTAAATAGTATTTTGATTGATTTAATAGGAATTTTAATTGGTTAAATTTAATTTTGAATGGTTTAAATGATATTTTAAATGGTTTAATTGGCAGTTTAAGTCGTTAAATGGCAAAGTAGATTAAGCTACAATTTTCCTGTTGATTATGTATACTCATTTATGAGATCATGGGTAATTATGAGGTGGTTGATTGGCTCAGTATCAAACTGGTTTTAACTGTTAATATCACATTATTATTTAGTCAGTCAGCTGTTTTTATGAGACAATGAACAGTCAGTGAGACGCCAAGGAAATCTTTAACCAGCCAGCCTTTTTCATATGAGAATGAGCAGGAATTTTTAATGACAAGGCTGAAACATTGTATAATGAATGCAGAATATGATGAAACAAATGTATAGACTTTAACTTAAGGCTACAATGAGTTGTATACACCTATTAAGCGACATGTTTTCAGATCAAGGTACAAAAAGAATTTTTGGCAGTTTCCCATCATTATATATATCCTGGGCAGTATCTGTGGGCAGTATTCAGCATTTCAGCTAAATCACAGGATTCAGTACAGAATACAGTTGCTGTTCATTTGAAATTACAAAGCTTATAGAGTCTTAGTTATGACAGCCAATACATCTGGCTTCTTGTTCACACTGTTGCATACCTTTACAATTAGACTATAAAGCTTACTGTATTAGACACTTGACCACTCCAAGAGAAGATTTTGATATCAGTTTCTCGTTTTGATAGATTATATGGCATTTATATTTACATCTTTCCTTATAAGATATCTATTTACATAATGTAAATCTCACACTTGTTCCCCTGTGCCTTACAGTTTCTGTAGTGAAAGGTTCTGTAACTTGAACACAGATGCCTAAGAATGCCTGAATCACCCTGTTTATAGAAATATATTTCTAAGTATTTTTAAGCACAATATTATTAATACAATAATACAATAATTTACAGAATACACAAATGCCCTCACTGAAGAATCATTAAACTTTTTTACATGATTTAAATTGTAATTATGTAATTTACAGGATAGACTCTAGGTATTGATAACAGGAGTCTGAAAAATTATACATCTATCAGGTAATAGGTCATGGTGAAGGATAATTGTCTATCTATAAAATATCTATGAAGATTAACATATTGGTGTTCAGATAAAAGTAATCTAATGATGGGTAGTATATAGTTATAAGAATTTAATGCTTATCAAGAGAATAGTTTAAGAACTGACATGAATGTTGTTAAAATCAAAGATTCAGTGTAATAGAAAATCCATTATGTTAAGCTGGTTTGATGTTTATCTACAAATATCTGTGAAAATTCACAAAAGGATGTATATATTGAGATCTTACAATGTCTGCAGTGGAATGTTGTCTGGAAGTTTATAATGCAGAAAGTAACGAAAAATAACGACAGAATGATGATTAGGGGATCACTTGATGGATTTGTATGAGGATTAGGATATGAAGCTAATCTGTGTACAGCTATTAAGTCTCCCATAATGAAGAGAAGACCAGACAAATCACACTATTGACGATGGACTGTGATAAAGTTTAGAGGTGAGGACGGCCGTGTTCGTGAGAGTGAGGCGATGTCGGGCGGCTGGCTCCCCCCAATTTTGTCCCCAATCACACTCAGGGGGACCTCCACTGTCCTGTTGTGGGTGCACCTCGACGCCTGGGTACACTCAGTCCCGTCGAAGTCCCTCTGAAGCGGCTTCCTCCCGCTGACGCACCAGCAGAGCACGTGGCGGTTGTAGTGCTTCCGGAAGGTCCCGCTGACGCAGTAGAGGGCGATGGGGTTGATGCAGGAGTTGGTGAAGCTCAGGCAGAACCCTACTATCCTGAAGGAGTGCCAGTAGACGTTGTAGTCGTCCTGGGAGCTCGGGCAGAAGTGCCACCACAGGATGTAGATGTTGATGGGCAGGAAGCAGATGGCGAAGATGATCACGAAGGCCAGCACCATCTTCGCCACCTTCCGCCTGGCCTGGATCTGCCTCTGCTGGCCAGCCGCGGCGCCCGCGCCTTCTCCGGGAAGGTGTCTCGCGGACACCAGGAGGTGGCGCGCCATCATGACGTAGAAGAACCCTATGAGGGACAGCGGGAGCAGGTAATATAAGGTGACCCTGACGATGGTGTGGACTTTCGGGTACAGCTCCCCTAGGTGCTTGGGGAAAGGGGTGCATATGTAGAATGCATCTCCCTTGGGGGTAAAAAGGGCAGGTACTTGCGAGAAAATGGCCGCAGGGGCTGCCAAAATGGCCGACAGTACCCAAATACCCACCGCCAAGCCGATCGCAAACTTCCTGGCGTGTTCTGACACGTGGGTAGTGACCGGCTTGACAATGGCCAGGTATCGGTCCGCGCTCAGGGCAGTCAGGGTGAATACGGTGATGCCAAGGCTGAGGTCCTTGGCAAACTCCGATGCCCGGCACACGGCTTCCCCAAATGGGTATGAGGGCAGCGTGTACACCATCGACGTGAAGGGCACGGTCAGTAGCACCATCAGGAGGTCACCTGCTGCCAGGGACACCAGGTGGATGTTTGGGGCACTCCTGTTGGGAGAGAAAGAAAATAGGCTTTGGTTATGAACTGGATACTTTCATTGTTGAATAATAGGATTTTATCTCTGTTTCCTTATTGATAGTGTCACTGTTATCATCTCTCATGGGGTGGGTATGATAATGAGTATCATTACGATTCTTATGATCAGTTTCATAATAATAATAATAATAATAATAATAATAATAATGGTTTTTATTTAGTTTCTGATTTCTTCCCTGTCTTAATAATAATAATAATAATAATAATAATAATAATAATAATAATAATAATAATAATAATAATAACAAACAGCCTCCTACCTCCCCCAATTTCCATCTTGGAGGGACCAAGCAACTCACGAGAGAGGATTATCAAAGGGCCCTTCTGTTTATCCCACACCAAACTTCCCAAAAAATCCTGAAAACGTGTTTTTTTTTTTTTTTTTTTTTCGGAAGCATTTTTCGTCTCTCTCTGTAATCGAGCCCCATGCATTGCAGATGACGCTGCTGTTTGCCCAAACGTTTCTTTTTTCTTTTGCCGGAGTTTAATTTGGTGTCTATTTTCGCTCGGCGCTTGAATCTCACAAACGCCTCAGGGGAAATTGGTGTTGAGCCTTCTTAGAATTCCACCGAGTTTACATGAGTCATTTTTATAGTGATTTATTTATGGTCTGTTTGCCTCTAAGTTTTCTGTAAAAGGAAACTATTGTGCCGGTTTTGTCTGTCCGTCCACCCTCATATCTTCAAAACTACTGAGGCTAGAGGGCTGCGAATTGGTACATTGACCATCCAACCTCCAGTCATCAAACGTACCAAATTGCAGCCCTCTAGCCTCAGTAGTTTCTAATAGTTTTCTGTAAATGAAAACTATTGTGCCGGCTTCGTCTGTCCATCCGCACTTTTTCTGTCCGCCTCCAAATCTTAAAAACTGCTGAGGCTAGAGGGCTGCGAATTGGTACGTTGATCATCCACCCTCTAATCATCAAACACACCAAATTGCAGCCCTCTAGCCTCTGTAGTTTTTATTTGATTTAAGGTTAAGGTTAGCCTTTATCGTGCATCTGGCAACGATATAGGACAGGCCACCACCGGGCCGTGGTTAAAGGTTTATGGGCCGCGGCTCATACAGCATTATAACGAGACCACCGAAAGATAAATCTAATTTCGGTGGCCTTGATTGTACGCTGCAGTGGCTGTGCAGAAAACTCGACTGCGCTGAAGAAACTTTGGCTCATTTTTTATTTTTTTTTTTAATCAGATTTCAATATAATGTATTTGTAGAGTGGTTTTGAATAGAATTCTGATTGGTCTTGGGTAAGTTTTGCAGTTTTTTGTAGTTGTGGTTATGTGCTTTTGTAGTTATGTGGGTCGTGGGTACTTTTTGTAGTTGTTTGCCTAATGCATCTATTTCTTTTTTATATACCTTTTTTTTTTTACAGTACATAAAATACCTTCCTATTACCTTTGATTCAAACCATATAATTTTCTACAGGTAAACAACTTATTATTTTTTGTATAATTAAAAAAAAGTATTCATCTGTAGAACACCAAGGAGATTTATATTACTCAACAAAAATGACTATTCTCTAGAATTAATGTGGATGTTAATATGATATAAAAAAATTATTTATTCTTGAACAAAAGCAATCCACTATTTTGTCAGCCTTGCTTGGCCATAATAAAAAAAAGATTATGGAGATAAAATAAAAATATCCGATATAATTATTATTCATATGAAACCAGAAGCATATACCCATTCAGTCTGTTTGTGTGTCTAGCTCTCTAATTCTCTCAGTTTCAATCCTTTCTCTCTCTCTCTCTCTCTCTCTCTCTCTCTCTCTCTCTCTCTCTCTCTCTCTCTCTCTCCTTACAGAGTAGAAAGAGATAATTATATATTTTCGGTTCCCAAAGCCAGCCTCCAAAATAATGTGGGGCATATATTGCCTCTTAGCTCTTTTCTTCTCAGTAATTATGCCTTCGTATATCTGAGTGGGTTTAAGATATGCCGAAAGGAAGCTCTATTATCTGAAAAGTGATGGCGTTCATATTTTTGAATATTAATATTATGGGGCCGTTTTAATACGGAGGCTGAAATGGAATTTGCATGGTGCTGAAGTATAGTTATATATAACAAAGCATAAGATGAGAAACAATACACAAATATCGTTAGATCAAAGAATCATGACTCAAAATCTCTTTATGAAACCCATGAGAATGAGAAACAATACATAAATATTATTATATGAATGAAACATTACCCAAAATTTATTGCTCAAGATATAAGAAAGAGAAACACAAAAAAATATCATTAGCTCAGTCAAAGAAACATTACTCAAGTGCTCATTATACGTAGCATAAGAATGGGAAACTCTACAAAGATACGATTAGACCACTCAAAGAAAAACGACTAAAAAGCTCATTATAAAAAGCATAAGGATGAGAAACGCTACAAAAATATCATAAACCTGTAGAAACATGACTCAAAAGTCTACTGCACAAGACATAAAAATGAGAAACATTACAAAATATCATAAACCTGTAGAAACATGACTGAAAAGTCTACTGCACAAGACATAACAATGAGAAACATTACACAAATATCATAAAATTAAAGAAGCATGACTCAAAAGTCTACTGCACAAGACATAACAATGAGAAAGTCCACAAATACGATTAGATCAGCCAAAGAAACATTACTAAAAGAAACTCACCATAACTTCGGATGCTTCAGAAACATGAAGATGAGAGCCCCGTTGCCCACCACCCCCGTCAGGAAGATGATGGCGAAGACAGCAGGAACCAAGTAGGTCTCCGGGCGGAGGCTGTAGGGCAGGTACTCCGTCTCGTTACCCGTCAGGTTACTGTCGAGCCCAAAGGAATGGTTCAGGAACCCTCCTTCAGCAGACGTGTCCCAAATATCGAAGTTCTCCTCCTGGAAGGAACCATTGGGCCACAGGCCGTAGGAGGCGTTCTCCCTCCAAGGGCTGCTAGCTCTCATCAGCAGCGTGAAGTCCTTCGGGAGGTCCTCGGGGTAAATTTTGGAAGGTTCCATGCCTGGGTTTGTCCAAAACCCATCCTAGTCACGTTGGGCATCTGCCATTTTTGTTAGGGACTTCATTTAAAACGTTTCATGTCATTCAACACCTTTATTTATTTCCTAAAAGCTTAATTAATCTTCTCTATCCAGGATCTACTGTAGAAGGTCAGTAAATGAATGATTCTTTCTTTATTGAAATCCACAAAGAAAAATATTTCACTTTTCCACTACGCTTCGACAATCATTTTCCAAGAAATATCGTTCGGATATTTTCTCTTACATAACTCCAAAGTTTGATTTTCTCATTGGAAATTCTGAAAAAAAGCTTTACAGCTTAATGAAAACTTCCGGTAAGCTTGTACTGAAAATAACTTACCCACAGAAATTTGGCTTTCTGAATAAGCTTCAAAAATTTCACTGGATACTAAGCTTTTTTCTGAATTACAAACATGAGGATGTTGAGCACATTATACCACTCATCACTTTTACTATCATAGTTTTTAGAGAAAGCTAATTGGTTAAACAATCAACTTAACCTGTAATTGATAGATTAACTTATAACAGCCCCATTTTCATAAAAATATTTGAGGGCACCGTTTCTGTTTCAATATATTTTCAGCTATTCGTGTTCATCCTCTGCAATTTTTAATTTTTCACACATATTCCCAACTCTGTTTATCAAGTAAGTGAGATACTGGAGTTGTGAGGATAAAACAAAAGATAATTATCTTTTTTTAAACAAAAGAGTTGACGAAATTGAAGAGGCAATAAAATGCAAAATAAAAGTCATCAAAACCTTCATTTCAATGTTTTTTGAAATGGAATATTTATTGCCTCATGAATTCTGTCTTTAATTAAAGCATGGTTCCCTCTTCCTCTGTCGTGAAACAATTTGCAAAAAGCAGAAAGACAAATTGTATCATCAATTACTTCATTGCTGAATTCGTGGAAAGTATTTTCCTGTCAGAAAATATTTGCTTGAATTTATATTCCATATTTGTTCACAAAATGTCTAATTAGTTTCGCATTTTTCTATAGGTCATATTTCCTTTTAATAATTTCCTTTCGTTTCCTAAAATTGTTCTTGAAATTGTTTACCTAAACTGGAGGTGATTTATCTCAAACAATCATACAAATAAATTGTTTATGTCATGAATATACATATGTTAAGTTTACTCTAAAAATGTTGTCTAGATGTTCTTGTTAAATTTAATCCATCTTCAAAACATTACTAAGTTTATAGATAAAAAAATAATTGGTTTTTGGGAGAAATAATATCATAAATTATTTTAACTTTTAGAGTTATATTATTAAGAAAAATGAACTACCTAAAAGTGGAAATATATCCAGTTAAAATAAGAAGAAGACTTCTTTTTAAAGTTAATTTCTATCTTAAATCTTTTGCCTTAATTATTAATTATTTCTAAAAAGAATAATCGTTATAAGAACAAATGTATAAAAAAGGAAATAGATAATTTTTTGTAAAGTATATATTTCTGTTTCATGCAAAGCTATTTAATGAGTTTTTTAAATCATAAATCATAACCAGTCACCATATAATCACATTACCTGTTCATGATGAAGTTTTATCTTTTAAAATCCACGAACTGTCACTATCAAACTTTAATTCACCATACATTCATAATCGTGAGAATCAGATATTCAAAATTCATCTCATGGTTCATAGACTCAAAAAGTATATGACATTTCCCGACGCTGAATGAATGGACAGTCATCCACCAGTCATTCAACTGGTCATCCAGAAACGAGCGAGGGATGAATGAACTTTGTAAAATGAAAACAAAAACATGAAACTTCTTCTTCTCTAACTTTTTCTGATCAGAAAAGTTGCCTAAAATCCCGAAGCGTCGTCAAGAATTTTCTTTTGCCAAAGTCCTTCAGGTGCTATGAAAACTCGGGATGCTTCCACGACGGAAGGCACTGCTGTAGAAGGATGCGGGCGTCCTAGGGGGATATTTTAGATCGTATAGGGCAGTAGGACTCCAGTCGAGAGATCCTTCGGTCCTTCTCCTGCCGCAGACAGGTAGCGTGTGGAGCTGGGATTAGGCTCCCAGCTCACTGCTGTCTCGAGTCGTCACGCAAACTCAGTGGTACCAGGACTGGGACAGTGACCCCCACCCCTCTTCGTCCAATCCCCCAATCCCCCCGCCCCCCCCCCCATGATAATAACCTAACCCCAGCTGCCGCCCCCACCCCCGCCACCTCCTCCTCATAAGACGTTCCCGTTACGGCACCATTTGAAAGGAAATTTGTTTTCACTGATTTCGCAATTTTTTTGGCATAAAGGAAAAAAAATCATGTTAGTTATAATAATAAAATCATTAATTTATTTTTGCAAACAAATGTACTTTAATGATACCGATTATCTATTTATTTCTGTCAAAAAAATATTGATATTAAACTTTAAAATACACAAGAATTTTCAATAAATGCTACAAAGTATGAAATTTATTTTCTTACTGCTAAAAGCTTAAAATATCTTATTATCATGAAAATACAAAGGCATTCTTTGTCTTACTTAAAATATACAGATTGATTTATGTATATTAAAGCGAATATTGTCTGTTATATATTTATATTCAGAGAGAATCTATTTTATGTATAAAAGATAAAATTGCAAAATAAAATTGAAATAAAATGTTAAATTTTATCTATTTTACAATGAGAAGACAAGTAATAAATTCTTGGATTATATCCCAAACTAAAAATAGTTTTTTAGTTTTATAAAATATAAAAAAGTAAATTTAAATTATATTATATTATTTCTATTCGAAGCCAAAAATAAAACGACTTTTCATTATATACTAATGAAAAAAAATTTTAACTTAGAAAAATACATAGCTTAATTGATTTTACAATAAATAAAATGAATATGTCTTCTATTTCATTACAAAAGATGACAAAAATGTGTTGCTTTATATTACAAAACAAGATAAAAAAAATTATGCATGACAGAATTCAGGTTTTGTAATAAGTGTGGAAGCTTTCTGTTTAAGGGTCTCTCATCCCTGCCTTGTGATTTCAAAGGTCAAAGGTCAGGGAGCAATTTGATGGTCATTATTGAAGAGGTCAGTTCTTTTTGCCTAATAGATCTTAGTTTCTTATTTGGGAAATGGCTGTCATTCGGCTATCATGTTTAATGACCTTTGCAATGTCTCTCTCTCTCTCTCTCTCTCTCTCTCTCTCTCTCTCTCTCTATATATATATATATATATATATACATATATATATATATATATATATATATATATATATATATATATATATATATATATATATATATATATATATATATATATATATATATATATATATATATATATATATATATATATATATATATATATATATATATATATATATATATATATATATATATATATATATATATATATATATATATATATATATATATATATATATATATATATATATATATATATATATATATATGCATACATACATACATACACAAACTTTATTGTGTATGTATGTAATGTACGTCAAAGTATATTTATAAGTACATACATACATACATACATAAATGTATACATACATGCAGTCAAGGTTCTTTTAGCTAGAATATGACAGGTATTTGATTCCATAACCTTTAAAGAAAATATTTTATCAAGATTCAACGATGACGAACACACAAAGATATTTATATATTTACTGATTAATTTCAATATCAAATTTCCTTTTTTTTTTATTATATATATTTCGTGAATTTCCGCTCCATAAAAGAAAACGTGACGGAAATCAATCAAAGAAAACGTAATTTATAGCAGACTAAACTAAAACGCCTGCCATGATCCCTTAGTTACTCTGAGCACGGAATATCCTATTAAAAGTATATTTGTTCGTTTTACAAATTAACGAAAGCATAAATATTATTTATTTTATGTTTACGTAACTCATTGTCCTTCATTTAACACTATCCCCCAGAGAAAATAAAGTGAAATAGTGACACTATTTCACAAAACAAAAAGACGAAATTGATTTAAATTACCCAAGAGGAGTTTCATTGGCTCTAGAACTTCTAAAGTACTTGTAAAAAAAGTCATAAATAACAATTAAAGTAATATTTTTCTATGTTTTATTAACATATGATGATTTTTTTATGTACTCAAGTAGCTCTAGATATTAAATTTGACCTTAAAAACACAATAGTTAGCTAAGAGTTCTCAGCTTAGGTCTAAAAATGAAATTTTGAGCACACCATGATTTTAGCGACATAAATATCTGTTATTTATTTATTTATCATCATATTGTTTTGCGTATTCGTTTGTTTACTTAAAGAGAGAGCTACAAAAGCGTAGGCCTAAGCAATGGGTCTATATAATTCTTGAGAAATACATTTCTATTGCTTATTTTTTACAGCAGAGTCATAAAAGAAAAAATTAAACTTTCAAGTTTAGTCAATTTAAACACCACTAATATGAACTGTCTTTGAATTCAAGTTCATTGTACTTATTTTTTGGCCTTTTCGCTATTATTATAACATTTTACAACCCTATAAATACAATTGCATGATGTTTTTCACAACCCTCGCCATTTTCAATAAAATCTAATTCTTTTGAATCTTAAAGCTGGTTTACCTTTGCTGAAATCCCATTAATGAGAGAGAGAGAGAGAGAGAGAGAGAGAGAGAGAGAGAGAGAGAGAGAGAGAGAGAGAGAGAGAGAGAGAGAGAGAGAGAGCATGTGTCATAGATTTTCTCTCTCAGTCTCAGGTCAAAGAAAACGCAGGAAATTTTGAATGGCAGACTTAAACTGTTTTGAAATATTTTAATAATAATAATAATAATAATAATAATAATAATAATAATAATAATAATAATAATAATAATAATAATAATAATAATAATAATAAGTACGTGAAGGTACTGATGCCGTTCGACTGCAAAGGATCATTGACAGACAATCTGACCAAATCAAACTTTTGAGGAGGAAGATTCTGGAGATGGAGGAGGAGAGACGACAACGAGAGCTCGACTTGCAAGAATGGGAGAAAACAGTCCATATTGTCAGGAGGGAGAACTCGGAGTTGAAGGTAGCCCTGGAGGACCTAAGTTGTAAAAAGGGACTTTTTACAACGTACAAAGAACGTAATCAGGTCTTGGAAAAAGAAGTCAGAGACCTCAAGAGAGAAATGGCCGACAAGGAAAGGAAGAATGAGGAAGAGAAAAGGTCTATTTTAAAGGAGACAAAGATGGTAAGGACACAGATGACTAAAGCGTTGACAGCCCGCGACGAGATAAGGAACGAGAAGGAGTCGATGGCCCTCCAGATTGTGGAACTAGAACGCGAGAATGAGGATTGCAAGAAAGACGCGGCCTATTTTGAGGACTGGTTTGCCAAGGATTACGCTAATCACTGCGGGAACGTGGAGGACTGTCTTGGAAAGTTGTTAGAAGTTTCAGATCGGCATCAAATGCTCCTGAAGGAGAAATTACAGCTGATGAGACGCACAAGTGATTCCTCCGAAGTTTAGCAGTAAGTCTTGCGACAACAGGCCCTCAAACGGAAGGGTGGAGGACGAACCATTCCAGGGAGGATTAACAGCTGTTCCTTCCCCACTCCCAGTAGAGGGACGAGCTCTCCCAGTGGGAGTCAAGGGCCGGGGAATTTACCCCAACTAGTCACTCACTGGCTAGAGTCAACAGCTGTTCGGAGGGAGGATGAGCTCTCAGGGTGAGAGCCAACAGCCAGGGATCTTCCTAACCAAGGCGTCAGGAAGAGGAACTCTTATCCAGCGAGAGCCAACGGCTGTTCGGCGGACAGACGAACTTTCCCGGGGAGAGCCAACGGCTGGTGAGATCCCCCCATCTCGGCAGGCGGAAGAACTTTCCCGGGGAGAGTGAGGTTCAACGGGCTGGCGAGATCCCCAGGGTGAGGCAGGCTGGAAGAACTTCAGAAGGCAGACAGTCTCCTAACAGTCGGTCAACGGCTGGTGAGATATCCCCATCTGTTGGAATAATCAGCAGGCGGAAGAACTTTCCTCCAAGGGTCCCTGAGAAGACTGAAGCTGTTCGGCGGGCAGGCGAAAGGGCTCTCAGGGTGAGAGTCAATGGCTGGCGAGGTCCCTACCACTTCAGAAGGCAGACAGTCTCCTAACAGTCGGATATCTCGATGTATCCTTGCAGATATCCTCCTTCTGACCATTCTGTTGGAATAATCTAGAAGACCGGCTGTGCAGAAAGGAGGAACTCAGTTTCTCCAAGTATGCTATGTCCCTTGATGAAGACTTCTAATAGAAGATCTGTGTCAAAGCGGGCAAATAGTCGGATATCTAGATGTATTCTTGCAGATGTCCTCCTTCCACCAATTCTGTTGGAATAATCTAGAAGACCGGCTGTGCAGAAAGGAGGAACTCAGTTCCTCCAAGTATGCTATGTCCCTTGACGAAGACTTCTAATAGAAGATCTCTGTCAAAGCGGGCAAATAGTCGGATATCTAGATGTATTCTTGCAGATATCCTCCTTCTGACCATTCTGTTGGAATAATCTAGAAGACCGGCTGTGCAGAAAGGAGGAACTCAGTTCCTCCAAGTATGCTATGTCCCTTGATGAAGACTTCTAATAGAAGATCTGTGTCAAAGCGGGCAAATAGTCGGATATCTAGATGTATTCTTGCAGATATCCTCCTTCTGACCATTCTGTTGGAATAATCTAGAAGACCGGCTGTGCAGAAAGGAGGAACTCAGTTTCTCCAAGTATGCTATGTCCCTTGATGAAGACTTCTAATAGAAGATCTGTGTCAAAGCGGGCAAATAGTCGGATATCTAGATGTATTCTTGCAGATGTCCTCCTTCCGCTAATTCTGTTGGAATAATCTAGAATACCGGCTGTGCAGAAAGGAGGAACTCATTTCCTCCAAGTATGCTATGTCCCTTGATGAAGACTTCTAATAGAAGATCTGTGTCAAAGCAGGCAAATAGTCGGATATCTAGATGTATTCTTGCAGGTGTCCTCCTTCCGCTAATTCTGTTGGAATAATCTAGAATACCGGCTGTGCAGAAAGGAGGAACTCAGTTCCTCCAAGTATGCTATGTCCCTTGACGAAGACTTCTAATAGAAGATCTCTGTCAAAGCGGGCAAATAGTCGGATGTCTAGATTTATTCTTGCAGATGTCCTCCTTCCACTAATTCTGTTGGAATAATCTAGAAGACCGGCTGTGCAGAAAGGAGGAACTCAGTTCCTCCAAGTATGCTATGTCCCTTGATGAAGACTTCTAATAGAAGATCTGTGTCAAAGCGGGCAAATAGTCCGATATCTAGATGTATTCTTGCAGATGTCCTCCTTCCACTAATTCTGTTGGAATAATCTAGAAGACCGGCTGTGCAGAAAGGTGGAACTCAGTTCCTCCAAGTATGCTATGTCCCTTGACGAAGACTTCTAATAGAAGATCTGTGTCAAAGCGGGCAAATAGTCGGATATCTAGATGTATTCTTGCAGATGTCCTCCTTCCGCTAATTCTGTTGGAATAATCTAGAATACCGGCTGTGCAGAAAGGAGGAACTCATTTCCTCCAAGTATGCTATGTCCCTTGATGAAGACTTCTAATAGAAGATCTCTGTCAAAGCGGGTAAATAGTCGGATATCTAGATGTGTTCTTGCAGATGTCCTCCTTCCACTAATTCTGTTGGAATAATCTAGAATACCGGCTGTGCAGAAAGGAGGAACTCAGTTCCTCCAAGTATGCTATGTCCCTTGATGAAGACTTCTAATAGAAGATCTCTGTCAAAGCGGGTAAATAGTCGGATATCTAGATGTATTCTTGCAGATGTCCTCCTTCCACTAATTCTGTTGGAATAATCTAGAAGACCGGCTCTCTGTCTCTCCTGGAAGGATGCAGAAATCCTGCCCAGTCAGGAGGCAAACTTTGAAAAAGCCTCGAAGGAAAGTGAAACAACGGAGTGGTGGTAGGCCTTTCGACTTACTGTCCTTTACATAGCAGACTGATAGAAATATAAAAATAAGTTTAATTAAAATACTTATTTTTTTTTTTTTTTTTAAATGAAAGCTCTGTCATAAAGATGACAGGAAAAAGAGAATGGGGAAGAATAAGCTTATATATATAACTAATTCTTCTTTTGGGAAACAATAACATATATTTTTATATATATATATATATATATATATATATATATATATATATATATATATATATATATATATATATATATATATATATATATATATTAAACATACAAGTACATAGAAAATATATATAAACATAGGTAACTAATTAGTAACTAATTAGTTAGTGTGCATTACATATACATACACATATATACATACACGCCCTCGCAATGAATAAATTATAAGAATGATGCCAATAAATTATAAATACTTGATAATAATGATGGATACTTAGAATAAATTCATTTGTTCCATCAAACATCGTCCGTTATCAAATACACTCAGGTTTTTATAGAAACTAAAGTGGTCTGTTACCTTCTGCAAAGAGAGAGAGAGAGAGAGAGAGAGAGAGAGAGAGAGAGAGAGAGAGAGAGAGAGAGAGACTGTATCACTTTGTAAAGCAGATACTAGACTCGATAAGGCTCAGTCCATGCAAGAGGATTTCAGCTGACGAAGTCGCGTGACCTGATATCATGGAAAAGTCTATTTCTGCCTCGAATTTCAAATCTATTCTAAATCCATTTCTATTTTCACCCAACGAGGTAACCTAACTGCACCTCCAAAGCTTATGTTTTCATTTGTATATATTGAAAAAGTAAGCATTTTATAATGTCAATTGAGGTCTCTCCCAAAATGGCAGCCTCTTTGTTGTATACTGTAAAACTGTCATTTATTTTTGTCATCTCTATGCAAAAAAGGTTTATGCAAAGCATATACCTTTGACAGGTTCATGATTAAGTGCGAAAGAATAATCTTTGCGTGAGAAGCTTTCCCTTGAGAGATTTACTGGGCTTTTCCGTGGTGTGGAATGCACGAAGGCTAAGTTAATGTACGAGCAGTATTGGCAGCTAATCTCTCTCTCTCTCTCTCTCTCTCTCTCTCTCTCTCTCTCTCTCTCTCTGAAAAGTAGAATCAGTTTTGATAATCCCGGAGTTACTCTCGTGAAGGTCAAACATCTCTCTCTCTCTCTCTCTCTCTCTCTCTCTCTGGAAAGTAGAATCACTTTTGATAATCAGAGAGTTTAATCTTATGAATGGCAAACCTCTCTCTCTCTCTCTCTCTCTCTCTCTCTCTCTCTCTCTCTCTCTCTCTGAAAAACAGACTTGAATGAACAGAATTATTACTTTTGATGATCAGAACAATTCTTGAATAATCACGAAGTTTAATCTCGTGAAAGTCGAACACCCAACCCCTCTCTCTCTCTCTCAGTGAAAAAAAAATGCACATTCAAACCTCCCCACTCTGTTTTTACGACAAGCGAGAAACAAAATGAAAGCCGATATTTAACACGGCCATAAATCCACTTTTATAGCCACTTATAGCCAATCGGGACAGAGATTATAACTGGAGGCATTACGGTTCTCTGCTGATACGGAGGCTCCGGTAATGGCCAGGGACTGGTTTATGGAAATGACAGAGATTCAGAGATCTTTAGCTGAATGAATGATGGGGGGGTCGTTTTAAAAAGTGGAATCATTTCAAGAGTGAGATGAATTCGTAAGATACAATGTTTTATTAAGATAATGAATGAATTTGCTTCATAAAACCTGTTTAAACTTGCAAACTCAAAGGAGGTGGATTCTATATAATGTTTTATTAAGATAATGAATGAATTTGCTTAATAAAACCTGTTTAAACTTAAGAAACACAACTCCTATTAATAGTAGTAGTATTAATAGGACTTTGCCTTGAAACGGCTCTCCAAACCCTCTCTTTCCTTCCCTCTAGTAGTTAGGAACCTTGTGGGACCTTTACAACGGCCCATCATTTTTACAGACGATCAAGGTATGGATTAAGACAACCCTTTAAAACTTTTCCGGGTTAAACTCAAACAAAAAATAAACATTTTTACTTAAAAAGACATAATTAAAACATCTTCTTAATGCCTCTTGTTAATTGGGAATCCTTTTGGAGTACTTCGTTGCTGGAGGAGTCACAAAGGAACAAAGAAACAAAGAAAGTGGATCGTTAATTAAGGTGATTTTGACGTAACAAGGAATCCTGATAATTGGGATTTTATTTCTTGTTGCTTTTCTCGAGAGTTGTATGTGACATCTCTCTCTCTCTCTCTCTCTCTCTCTCTCTCTCTCTCTCTCTCTCTCTTTTATTTCTTTATATATATATCTCTCTCTCTCTTTCTGCTACGACTGAATGTTATAAAGGCTTGAGAGGAAATTTGTAACAAGAGAGAGAGAGAGAGAGAGAGAGAGAGAGAGAGAGAGAGAGAGAGAGAGAGAGAGAGAGAGAGAGAGAAGAGTTAGGTTACATCCACATAAGCTTAAACCCCAAGCCATGAACAGGCAGCATTTGCAGCAAGCATAAAAGGATTAAGGTCAGGTAAACCCTTTCATTATAATCCCACGTCATTACGCTTGACCCATATTCATTTAACCATCTCTCTCTCTCTCTCTCTCCCTCTCTCTCTCACTGGAGGGCTCTGGAAAACATTAAACATGGCGGCAGGGCTTTCATCCAGTTTGCTAAAGTTAGCCTATCTATTTGCCTTACCTGTATGTCGTGGGAATGGGCTAAACATCAAAGCATATACCTTTACACGTGTCAGGTTTAAGGACTTTGTCACAAGAGTGAGGAAAATAACTTCTTCTTCTTCCAAGATATCTGTAGGAAATGAGGAGATGAGGGAGATATTGGTTATGCAGAGAGAGAGAGAGAGAGAGAGAGAGAGAGAGAGAGAGAGAGAGAGAGAGAGAATAGGTTAGTGAAAAGATACATATGTATATATATCTATATATAACTTTTGTCAGTACAGTTATGCTAAAAAATATTGCACCTCAACTAAAAGAAAAGTTTATTTTTCCGAGCAATGGCTTATTATTATTATTATTATTATTATTATTATTATTATTATTATTATTATTATTATTATTATTATTATTATTATTATTATTATGAAGTTTTTTATTACAAACAATAACTGAAGACACAAAATCCCACTTACTTCAAGAGATAAGAAGAAATATTATATCAAAAATATGTGGATTCGTGAAAATAAAAAAGGAAATTATTTTGTTTTTCTTCCGTTATAAATTG
>NC_089774.1:9421032-9423532 GCF_040412425.1 Macrobrachium rosenbergii | reverse complement strand
TTAAAATTAAGGACAAAATGCACAAAAAAACACTGATTATAAAAAAAAATACTTTGCAGTATTTTTTCTTAATTTTGACTTCGTGATATAAAAAACCTCTCCCAATTTAATCTTCTCTCCCATTAAAATTAAGGAACCCAAATTCACCTTAAAAAAAACCACTAATTATAAAAAAACCTTTCATTTTCCAGCAGTATCGATTCCTGAAAAAAAAAAACTGCGGAGCCAAATAAAAGATTTGTATGTAAATTGAGCTGTGATTCCACGAGGAAGAAAAAAACGCAATCCATTCGTTTCATGGATCCATGGGAAAACTTTTTTTCTATTTTTTATTTTATTTTGTTCAGTTTTATTGTATTGTTAAATTAGAGTCAGTCGGTGATTTCTGTTGTTTTACAGTTGTGTATATGTGTGTTGGTGTATGATTTAGTATCTGTGCAGTTTCTGTTTGTGTATGATTTAATATGTGTGTGTTTGTCTATGATAAAGTACTTGTGTCTGTGTATGATTTAGCATTGTGTGTTTGTGTATGATTTGGTATGTGTGTGTTTGTGTATGATTCAGTATGAGTGTTTGTGTGCTTTTGTGTATGATTTAGTATACACTTGTTTGTGTATGATTAAATATGTATGTGTTAGTGTGTTTGTATGTACATAGGTAATGTATGTATACGTGTATTTATGTGAAGTGTAAACTAATGTAATAATTCTTTTGTGCATGAATGAAATACATAAATATATATATTTATTAAATTACTATATTTAAATTGAATCTAATTTACTATATATTGTCAATAAAAAATCATTATTCCTGAAATAATCAATAAAAAATTTAATTAAAAATGAAAGTCTAATTAATATGATGAAATGAATTTTTACAATTCATGAAAAACGTTTTATTTATATTCTGGACCAGAGAGAGAGAGAGAGAGAGAGAGAGAGAGAGAGAGAGAGAGAGAGAGAGAGAGAATGAGGTGCTATGCTCTATGCTCGTAATGCCAAAAGGCATTGTCTGCACTCATACATGCCCTGGGCATAATCTCTCTCTCTCTCTCTCTCTCTCTCTCTCTCTCTCTCTCTCTCTCTTTATTACCCTTCATGGTGTTGAACCTAACAATTGCCACGTTATCCCAGTGTCTTTTTGTAGTTCTCTCTCTCTCTCTCTCTCTCTCTCTCTCTCTCTCTCTCTCTCAGTGAGCGATGGATATTGGGTTTCAATTGGCAATCTATTTCCCATCGTACCTGGATTATGGGCAATGATTACTTTTGAGTGTTTTTTTCCCATCCACGTTCATTCCCTGTCCCCCAAAGCTGACTCCATTTTTATGTGCAAAAGCCCTTCTTCTGTCATTTTCCATTATTCCATTTATTATTCATATAATATACATAAACTTATTCATATAATATACATAAACTTATCATTTTCATATGATAATATACATAGATACTCACTTATCTACTTATTAATTTATTTATTCAATTATTTATTTATTTTTTTTGTTTTCCTAAACTGTACGCCACCACTCGCCAACAATTACCATCCCCCCCACCCCAGTTTCCCAACCTCCCATTCCAGAATTCCCGTTCCCGATCACACCAGTTTATTGGGGAATCCAAATAAGGTCCATACATTGCAATGACGCAACGATGCAATATGCAAAATCCTGTGAGAGAGAGAGAGAGAGAGAGAGAGAGAGAGAGAGAGAGAGAGAGAGAGAGAGAGAGAGAGAGTGTGTGTGTGTGTGTGTGTGTGTGTGTGAGAGAGAGAGAGAGAGTGTATGGGTGTTAGTGTGTGTGGAGAGAGAGAGAGAGAGAGAGAGAGAGAGAGAGAGAGAGAGAGAGAGAGAGAGAGAGAGAGAAGATATAGCTACTTTTTTGAGAGAGATATTAACAGATATAGCTACTTTTTTGAGAGAGATATTAACAAGTATCTGTTATTTCTATAAAGAGAGAGAGAGAGAGAGAGAGAGAGAGAGAGAGAGAGAGAGAGAGAGAGAGAGAGAGAGAGAGAGAGAGTTAAACCAAGCCCTCAAAGCTTATTCTTATTCTTCTTCTTCTTCTTCTTCAGCAAAACAAGAAGAAACCAGACACTCCCTAAAGCAAACAATCTCCAGGGCGATTTATTTTTGGTAAACATCGATTACCTATCTGTAAATCCACCTGACTTCCAGTACTGGAAAATTCTTTTTCCAGCAAGAGGATGATTTAATAAAATACGAAGGTTTTTGTATTACCTGGGTAATTGTCTATATGGAAAAGTGTATGTTTATACATACGGTATGTTAGAGATGTCTATGTATGGTCTTACGTGTCTGCCATGCGCATTTATCATGTCCTTTTTTTCAGTAATCCTTCCAGAACCTTTCGGACACGTCTTCCAGTTTCTCGTCCTCAAATATCTTCCGGTCAATTTTCTATAGAAAACTTCCAGTTTTTGCTTCTGGAACACCATCCAAGATTGTTCTCGGTACCTATTCCAGACACTGTTTCTCGCAAGAGTT
>NC_089774.1:9388532-9416032 GCF_040412425.1 Macrobrachium rosenbergii | reverse complement strand
CATCCACAGTTTACGTGACATAAAAGACATCCACTCTCAAGACACAGCCGAGTTTTGTAGTCTATTTCAATTCTTGGGGTCCTCAAATTTCTCCCTTTTTCGTGTTTTCTAGTCTCCATTCGGGCTGGACCACTTACGTCCACGTTCCAGATCTACAAACCTCTTCGTCAAAGACATTATACACGTGATCAATAGCCTTCCAGCTTGTTCGTATCGAATTAACAGCACAATGGAACCAACTGCATTGGCTCCAGGGAGCATATCACTTTACGAGAGGCTATTGAGAGAAGCATTAGGCTTCTTTTGTTCTATTGTTATGGACTGTCTGGCCACGGGCTGATTTTCCAGCTATACTTCAGTGAGGAAGGCGATACGTAACCATTAACACCTTACGCAGCTGAACAAGTCGAAGGTAGGAAGTCAGATTAATTTATCTTACTGTTATCATTATTATCATACGTCTTCATAAAGGGCATCAGAAAACAACCATTCACTCTCTGTCAAGTTCTGAATAACAGAAATTGCTGTGTACGTGTGCTGTAACTTGATACAAGGGGAGTTTTCCAAACGAGTACACTTTTGGCATTTCAGAAAATACAAGTCATGGCAAAACGCGCTTTGGAGCTATTCCTAGCTCTCGTCATGGCAGCGCCGGTGCTGGGTGGGCCACCCCTTTTTTTGGTGGCGAATTCTACACGGGGTGACATCTTGTTGGTGCAGAACGTTACGTTACTTATCAATTCCTCAGCAGGAAGCCCCTTGTGGGATGGCCCCGCCGACAGTTTATGTGAGAAATCATTTATCTTTCACCTGGTGTCTAGAGCTTGTGACAAAACTCGTTTCTACATTACTTTGTGGGGAGGGCGTGTGAGAGAGTTGATTTGCTTTTCACTTTGTGGACAGATTAAGTGGGAGAGCCCTTTTGTGTAGTAAGTCAGTGGGACCTGACTCCCTTACAAGTAATTGCTTCAAGATTACCTCATCCATTTCCAAGGAATTGTCCCGAGACAAGAAAAACCCTTTTCCTTTCTATATTCTCTGTCTCGAGGAGACCTTTTTTGCCTTTCCAAGTTTTCGTTCGAAGAAGACTTCAAGCCCTTCCCACTAGTCGTGTTCAGAATTCCTTACCTCTCTGCAAGTACTTGTCTCATGGTGAACTTATCCCTTTCTAAGTAACTGGGTCAAGAATTCAAATGCTTCTCTCAAGATGACAATAATTTTCCGAGAACTTTTCCTAAGACTGTTGCATTCCTTTCCAGGTACCTGTCGCAACATGTGTTGGGCAAAGCCAGGCTGCGTTACAGTGTCTTACATTCCGCTGGCGAAACGGTGTATCCTGACTGATAAAAGGCCTCACGAAAGTTTCTACAAGCCAAGTCCTGGAAGTTTTGTCGCTCACCTCACGAGTAAGATGATCATTCTTTTAGCT
Organism: Macrobrachium rosenbergii; assembly: GCF_040412425.1. Classification (NCBI taxonomy): domain Eukaryota; kingdom Metazoa; phylum Arthropoda; class Malacostraca; order Decapoda; family Palaemonidae; genus Macrobrachium; species Macrobrachium rosenbergii. The sequence goes on along the minus strand of NC_089774.1, from coordinate 9,414,603 downwards.
AGATTTGTAGAGATTTCTATAGCATCATAATCCCCATCTGGCCTCCAACGCCCCTTGACGCAAAACACTTGTGCAAAATTCATGCCTTTGGTTTATGTGTTGTTGTACCACAAATATTCATGAATGTTCAGTCTACCTACTTACTGCTCTCATCCAAGTAGTTGAGGGATTTTTAACTCTCCTGGTATCCACAGTATATACTATATACTATATATATATATATATATATATATATATATATATATATATATATATATATATATATATATATATTTATATATATATCCCAATAGAATTCACTTGCCTGACTCGGACCAAACTTCTGAAGAATTCGTGGAATGTTTTTCTTCTTTGACAAGCAGGATACTACGGAGGATTCTTTCACCAAGCATCATCTAAGTATTTAGAATACTTGAACGAATTCTAAAATGTTCGAAGTATTACCTCAATTACCCGAATATGCATTATCAACTTACCTCAATTATCCGCACGTGCAATATCCATACCTCGACACCTTTGGCAGTTGACAAAGGGCCATTAACTCATTACAGGTTCCTTCACAAACCAACCCTACGCTATGGGACCAGATGGGTACCTCTATGTAGTTCCCAATTTCGAGAGAAACTTCACCGAAGCGAGGTCCACTTGCGCCAGGATTCCCAGTCACAGATTGGCCATCTTTCTCAGGATGTCTCAGTACAATGTCTTAGTGCAAATAAGGACACTGATGGGTGAGCAGTCTTATTCTCTCTGTCTGTCTGTCTGTCTTATAAAATTTTGAAGTTGAATGAGTCATTGCATTATTAGAGTAAATTATGTTCAATCAAAAATAAACTTAATTACACCTTTTAGAAGTCATTAATAGGTTTTTATCATAAATTGCCATATCAATACTCCTCCATATTATTATTATTATTATTATTATTATTATTATTATTATTATTATTATTATTATTATTATTATTATTATTATGAAATAATCTTCATGACTTTTGTTTGTATGTTAATTATCCTCACCCAATCCATTTTAGGAAGAATATCCTACAATCCCATAAGTCGTCCGTAGCCTGAATTTCTCCTTCCTTTGCAAGCCTTGAAATGACCCACAAAGCTCGCACAGTAATCACCATTATCATCACCGTCAACGTCAGACCTATAGTTCTTTGTCCCTCGCTTCAAGCGCACTCAATTCCCCATCCAAATGGAAGACGTGAACCAAGGAGATTCCCATTCCCATTCCCCGAAATCCAACTCTAGTAGAATCATCACTAACTTTAACGTTAACGTTTTTGCAGGAGGATATCCGGAGATCTGGGTTAACATGGTATGTTATCCAGATGGTCTCAAGTGGGCTGATGGAACATACTTCAGGAATACTGAGCTTGCTGGGAAAATCAAAACATGTTGTACACCAGGAAACATGTATGGAATACATACCTTCCTTAACGAGCTTGACGACGACGTTCAAAGTACGGAAATGCTTTTCATCTGCCAGGCTGATCCTTCAGGCCTGGGCTGGTGAGGATGGACAGTTCGAAGGATCTGCAGAGCAGGAAGGAATCAGACTTAGTCATCCGATCTGCTGCTTGATTCTCTCAACCCTACTGCCTAGAATCTGTAGAGTAGGGTGACGGATGTTGTCTATTGCTCTTTGGATTCTCTCAACTGTTTACACAGGATTTGTAGACAGGGATCCTGTCTGCTCTCATAATCATTCTTGCAGGCCTACACTGCGTTTGTAGGGGAGCATGGCAGAGATTCTGTCTAAAGTTAGTTTAGTGAAATCGCTCACAGCACAAGATATGTAGAACAGAAAGACAGAGATTTTGCTGACTAGACTTTGACTTGGTTCTTTCAGAACTGTGTAGACTTTGTGGAAAGATTCTGTGGACTTTGTCTGTTGGAATTTAACTATACCCTTAGAATAATTCAATCACAGTAGCTTTTAGGACAGAACTGCTTCAGTAAATGAACTTTTCCTGTTGGTAAATTCATCGCACTGATCTTCGGTCTCTGCAGTTCTTGCGTTCGCTCGGCTGACAATCATTGCTTGTATAGAGGATTTGATCCTATTGAATTCCATAATCCTCTCAACCTATTTTGGCCCATGCACCCTTTCAACATATGTCAGACTGTCATCACCCCCTCCCCCCCAACTTTACAAAACTATCTGCCTCAGAAAGTGAATTGCAAATAATATGCAACAAAATGCTAGCGAACATACAAGCTATCGGAGGGAAAGCTCAGCGTGACCTCTCAGTAGTACGGGCCAGGCACACTGCGTTTTGTGTGGTCCTAGAGCCAGTTTGAGCCTGCCAATTTGTGGTCACAAGCACTATTTTGGAGTTAAATGGAAGAGTTTTTACCTGCTGGCGTGTGTTACCATCTCTGCATAACATTACAATTCTTCTCAGCTTCTGTTGTTAATGAAATGCTTAAAAAGTAGTTTGTAATGATCTGTACTTATCATTAACATATATTGATAGTGTTTTGATGGTGTTGTTCGATGTTTTACTTTATGGTATATACAAGTTAGTTTGAACTGTTCACCATATATCCTTCTCATATATTTGCAAGACGAACTGATTGCTCTTGCGTGCACTAGGCTATACAAAGACTGTATGTACTAAGCTTAATGATATACAAAATAGTCTGATTGTATTTTCTGCTATATTAACAAATTAGATTGTATTATTGTGCATTTTTATGATTATCTCATAATTCGAGTGTATTGTTCACTACTTTGCTTTAATACACATTTGCAAAGGCAAATAAATTGTAGATAATGATATAGTGGCTATTAATTTTCTGTCAAGATATAATAGGTGTGAAGTGAACTCATTTGCAAAGGGTAAAGATTCGTATCAGCTGTTTCACTTGTGTCATGGCTCACGAGAAAAGACAGACAGTCATCACAGCCTCATTGATACTTGAAACTGCTGGATCTTGGATGGATGAGACCCTGTGCAGAAAGTTTACTTTTCATACACGCCTTGCTCAAATGACTTCTGCATCTGCCTGTTTGGGTCAAATCGTGTAACTCAACTATAATGATGTATTCTAGGATTGCTATATATATTTTACAGTTGGCTGCATTTGAAATATAAATGCTAAGCTTTGGAATTTTAATTTCCTTCATTAGCTGAGATTATTGTTTACAAGTGTGGTTTATTGCAAAGGAAATTCTTTTTCCTTAATCAGGTATACTGAAGAAATTGCTTTTTGCAATATCATTCTGTTGGTTGTTGTAACTGGAATAATTAATAAATCATAATTCCTTTAAGTAATATCATTAATATCATCATTATATTAAGTACTTTGACTAGTATCAATCACATAATCATTAGCGAGTAATGTAATTAGAGTTTAATTCTTTTTGAAAATGGAAGGTTATAGGGATATGGGAACACAGAAGCACTTGGGGTTCCTGAGCTTAGTAGTTAGGGATGAAATGGTTTGTGAGCCCAGCGATTATTGTAATTTGTGTTATCATTCCGTTGCTCTCTCTCTCTCTCTCAATTTTTCCAACCTATTCTCTCTATCAATCTTTCTTTTTACACTAAGTAGAATACCTAATGTATATTGGAAACATTATTCTCTCTCTCTCTCTCTCTCTCTCTCTCTCTCTCTCTCTCTCTCTCTCTCTCTCTCTCTCTCTCTCTCTCTCTCAATTTTTCCAACCTATTCTCCCTATCAATCTTTCTTTTAACCCAAGTAGAATACCTAATGTGTATTGGAAACATTATTCTCTCTCTCTCTCTCTCTCTCTCTCTCTCTCTCTCTCTCTCTCTCTCTCTCTCTCTCTCTCTCCCAGGCCTGATGGGAAGAGAAAGCTTTCAACAAAATAAACACAGTCACAATATTATTTTCCCCTCATCCTGGGGAGTCAGGTAACGTTATTGATGGAACAAAGTGCATTTATTTCCTAATGGCATCTATCTATCTATCTATCTATCTATCTATCTATCTGTCTATCTATCTATCTATCTATCTATCTATCTATCTATCTATCTATCTATCTATCTGCATGTCTTTACATAAGGGGTGATCCAGAGTTTCAGGTGAATAAAAAAAAGAAGTTTTGTTGAAAATGAATTTTCCTTAAGAAATTAAATTTGGGCAAGAAATATGAGACGTTTTGCAGAATCATATATATATATATATATATATATATATATATATATATATATATATATATATATATATATATATATATGTTTGCTTTCACGTATAAGAAAAGACTGTAATTTCATAATATAATCGAATGCTAAACTATTTTGTAAATGAGATTCTGCACAGCAATCCTCCTGATGTTGATAAATATATAAAAAAATAATCAATAAGAAATATAATCCCAAAATCCTTTTTAGAAGTAAATTCTCGGTGAATTCGTGCAGGGCCCAAGCGATTCGTTCTCTGGGACAATTTAAATCCTGCCCCATAAATCACCTGACGGGGTAAATCCCCCTGGGGGGGCGGGGAGGGGGATTTTGATGTTACACTGAATAATATGCAAATAAATACTGATTGTTCTCTGTGCTATTCAAAGGCTTGATAAATGGTATTGTTGTAATGAAAGAGATTTTATATATATATATATATATATATATATATATATATATATATATATATATATATATATATATATATATATATATAAACCATCTCTCTAATGCAACATATCTAGAAAAGATTGCAAAGAAAGCGCGATACAAAAATAAGAGAAAAAGTTGACAATATTCCTTTAAAACAATTCGGTACTACTCCCGTTTTCTATCTCTACTAGATTGCCAATCGTTTGACCCCTAACTCCTGTATTCTGACGCCCTCCCTCCATTTCCTTTGCTCTCTCTGGCCTTCCTTCCTCGAGAGCATGGCTCTCTCTCTCTCTCTCTCTCTCTCTCTCTCTCTCTCTCTCTCTCTCAAAATTTTCACCTTTTTTTTTCTCTCTATCAATCATTTTGTTTTGCTTGGTAGGTTACCTATTGTATTTTGGAAATATCATTCTCTCTCTCTCTCTCTCTCTCTCTCTCTCTCTCTCTCTCTCTCTCTCTCTCTCTCTCTCTCTCAAATCTTCACCCTTTTTCTCTCTATCAATCTTTCTGTTTTGTGTAGAAGATTATCTTCTGTACATTGGAAAGATTATTCTTTCTCTCTCTCTCTCTCTCCAGTTACCCAACACTGAGGAGGAGGAGGAGGAGGAGGAGGAGGAGGAGGAGGAGGAGGAGGAGGAGGAGGAGGAGGAGGAGGAGGAGGAGGAGGAGGAGGAGGAGGAGGAGGAGGAGGAGAACAGCTCGACCTCGCTTCCGAGAATATCTCTGACTCCATGTTAGGTGATCCAGAACTTTTGGGCGAAAGTTAAAAGTTTTTCAGAATCTCGACTTTAATTTTCGCTGATTTTCCAGAGATTCTTTTGCCTTTTTTTCCTTTTTATTTTTGGAGGATATGAATATTTTTTTCATAAGTTTTTAAGTGAAAATTGATATTTGAAAATATAAATTTCACATTAGGAGAGAATGTATGAATTTCTAATGACATTCTGCAATGAAATTTATGACATTTTGCAATGAAATTTATTGAGAATTTCCAGAGATGCTTTTGAGGGATTTTTTTTTCGTTTTTAATTTTTGAGGAAATTAATATTTTTTAAGTGAAATTTAACATAAGAAAATAAACGTAACATTAAGAGAAAAGGTATGAATTTTTTGACATTCTAAAATGCAATTTAACATAAGAAAATGAATGTAACATTAAAAAAATGCATACAATTTTTTAGCATTAAAAAGTCTATGAATTTTTAAAATACTTTAACGTGATATTTAACACATAAAAGGAAGTTTCAATTTATAAGAAAAAATGAACGAATTCCTCATGACACTCTAAAACGATATCTAACATAAAATATAATTTAACATTCAGAGAAAATACATTCTAACAAAATGAGTTAACCACCTTCCTTAAACTAACACAATCAGAAATCCCCCATTTATCTCAGACCCCAAAACAACATCATATATTTCCATAACTAAAAATCATTACCTGTAATATAACGGTAATATTCCTCATCACTGCCAAACTGAGGCTTCAAATACGAAGTCCTCCAGAAAATATATAATTTCCAGAGTCATTTATCATTTGCAGTCGAGAAATTAAGTCGGAATCGTGTGCACAATTCATCGAATGTTTCGAACGCGGGCCGTTTCGTATGTTGGGCCGTACGAGGACTTCTGAAACCCCGGGGATAATGAGCTGTAATATACATTATAATAATGTTGCGTCACGCGAAATAGTTCTGGGACATGATGAAATTCATTGTGATGTGTTTGTGTATGTTTCTCTCTCTCTCTCTCTCTCTCTTGTTGTACGTTCCATGGGCTGTACACACACAAATGTATATGTATATATATATATATATATATATATGTATATATATATATATATATATATATATATATATATATATATATATATATATATATATATATATATATATATATATATATATATATATATATATATATACATATATATATATATATATATATATATATATATATATATATATATATATATATATATATATATATATATATATATATATATATATACAGGTAGATAGACAGAAATATAAAAAAGATTATAAAAGAAGTCTTTCACCTAGAAATGAAATTGAAAATAAAAACGAAAAATAATTCACCTGTATTCAGTCATTTCACTCAGATGTACTTTCCACCTTAGTATAACGTACTCTCTCTCTCTCTCTCTCTCTCTCTGCCCCGGAAAATCACACACACACACACACACACACACACAGCCCCTCGCACTGATTGATTGATCGGTGCGTTCAAATTGTGTGACACAGTCGGTCCCAAAATCCCAGGGCAGAAAAGAGTGAGGGAGGAACTTCTAAAACAGGGGAATTTTCCTCACAGTGATTAAGACCAGGAGTGCACCAGATGGGGTATCTCTCTCTCTCTCTCTCTCTCTCTCTCTCTCTCTCTCTCTCTCTCTCTCTCTCTCTCTCTCTCCTGAATTTCAACGTTGACAGAAATTCGCTCTGTTTTGTTGGGAAAAGGAAAAGTTTTTGGAATTTGTAAATAAATAGAAAATATTCTGGACAAAGTTCAATGTGGCCTCAGGTCTATTTGCTTAAAAAAGTATTGAAAATAAAATATGTTTTATAATAATAATAATAATAATAATAATAATAATAATAATAATAATAATAATAATAATAAATTCTTATTTTTGATTCAAGCATATATGGTAGCTCAGTAATAATAATAATAATAATAATAATAATAATAATAATAATAATAATAATAATAATAATAATAATAATAATATTGCAAACGCGCTGAAAATATTGTAATTTATTCCAGAGATATTTTGCAACAATTTTACTTGAACAAATTTATTGTTTACTCTGCTAATATTATTATTATTATTACAACTATTACTTCCTATTTAAGTACAAGTCGAAGTCTCACTATCATTCATAACAGCATCAGTACCACAAATAACCTTAAAATATTACAATTTATTCAAAAAATTACCCTTCATATTTTTCACAACTTCTACCATAAGTCACCAAAGTTAATCACAAAGACTAATAAACTCTAAGGGGTTTGCTCGCCATCTTTCAAGTTTGGGGGTCCTCTGTCTTGTAAACTGCCCTAAATTTTTGGGACGCCATAATGGCTCCGAAGTTCCGGGAATCTGGAATTGATGACCGGAATTGGCTTTTAGGAATCTTTATAATTCCTAGCTGACTTGCGTCACTCAAAGTTGGACAAATTCCTGATGGGAAGACTTTAAAATCCTGGTGAGATTTTCAATAAATTCTGTTTCACAGAAGGGTTTGTTAATCCATGGACTTACCAGGGATTACAGAGCTGGCTGGAATCTGGAACTGATGACTGGAATTGCCTTTCAGGAGTGCTCTAATTCCTAATCCTCCTCAGTCAGAGTTAGCCAAAATCCTGATGAAAGGAAACGAAAAATCCTAACGAGATTATTAAAAAAATCCTGTTCGGTTGTGTCCTTGTTGACAGTTTTGAGACTGCAGTATTTTGAGTGTAATCCCCCACTTTCCCCCATCCTCTCTCTCTCTCTCTCTCTCTCTCTCTCTCTCTCTCTCTCTCTCTCTCTCTCTCTCTCTCTCTCTCCTCTCTCTGAGCAAAAAAACCAATTTTCTTACCTGTTACCGAAAAAACTTCATTCATTTTTTATTATCTCTTCAAAGGTAAAAAATGGAAAATATATTCTTGACAAGGGTGGTCTGAACTTGTAATGAAAATGGAAGAATATCCTTGTTACACCCAACATAAATGGACGAAAATGACTATTCTATGTAGTGTCTCTTCAAGGCTTCAAAGGTAAAAGAATGGAAATCATATTCTTCACAAGTGTGTTCTGAACATGTAATGAAAATGGAAGCATATTCTTGTTACACCTACCATAAATGGACAAAAATGACTATTCTATGTGGTGTCTCTTCAAAGCTTCAAAGGTTAAAAAATGGAAATCATATTCTTCACAAGGGTGGTCTGAACATGTAATGAAAATGGAAGCATGTTCTTCATTGCACCAAAAATAAATGGACAAAAATGACTATTCTACGTGGTAGTCAAACTGATGGGCTGTTCAAATAAGCAAAATGAATTCTTGTGCATAATAATCTCTTTACCATTATTGAATAAATGCCCAATTTATCACAAAGACCATCTGGACCTCTTGTAAGGGCGAAAATCCCTCGTCTCCAGAAGGGAATATCGCCCTTAACAACTTTCCACACTTTGGGATATTGAGCCGTTATTGATGATCGTAGAATCTTTAGGTGAATTTTGGGGAAGAATTTCGGGGGTCCTAACTTAAGAACCTCCCACCCCACGGCTTTCAGAGAGAGAGAGAGAGAGAGAGAGAGAGAGAGAGAGAGAGAGAGAGAGAGAGCCTTCTTCACAGACTGAAGTGAACACGTGTACCTATGGCCAAAGCAAACACTGGGTAGGATAAGAATAAAACGCCTGTATTCTTTGATGCTGGAAAGATGCCCCACCTGTTTTGATAAGTGTTGACTCTGGGTAATGAGGTCTCTCTCTCTCTCTCTCTCTCTCTCTCTCTCTCAATAACAGAAACACTCACCTCACATACACATACAACTCTTGAATAACTTATTAATTCGTGTTAATTTTTATATAATTCTGACCACGATCTGTTTTCCCTTCTCTCTCTCTCTCTCTCTCTCTCTCTCTCTCTCTCTCTCTCTCTCTCTCTCTCTCTCTCTCTCTCTCTCAGAAGATATCCTTGAGTCCTTGGCTCTATCCTTGATGTGAGTAAAATCATACTATGGCCAACACAAACATTGCTCAGAATAAAATGTTTGTTTTTCGCTCTCCTCAGAACTTCCTTTGTTGTTCAAGATGCTACTCGGGGTATTTTTTCTCAAGAGTTGACTCTCTCTCTCTCTCTCTCTCTCTCTCTCTCTCTCTCTCTCTCTCTCTCTCTCTCTCTCTCTCTCTCTCTCTCTCCGTTCACCCGCTTTTTTCCCCTGCAAACAGATGTACTTTTTTTAGTATAACGTTAATATAAAAAGATTAATATAAAAAGATTAATCAAATAATTTTCCTATCTCTCTCTCTCTCTCTCTCTCTCTCTCTCTCTCTCTCTCTCTAGGCTGGTTTGGGTTAAATTTGCAAAGGCATTACTGAGTCTATTTTGTTCAAAATACTGATATTATTTATTTGGGGGGTGGAAAGTGTACTACCTTAAAGGTTTTGCCTAAATTAATTAGCCATTCTCTCTCTCTCTCTCTCTCTCTCTCTCTCTCTCTCTCTCTCTCTCTCTCTCAGCTCACCTTTACATTCCTAGAAAACCTATGTTATTTCAACTCATTTCAATCAAATCTCCCTCAGTTCATATATGTTAATAACACGCACGACTGAATATTGATAAAAATATGTCCATTTTTCATAATAGTTTGTTTATATTAAATTGAAAAACTCCAACAATTTCCACGTCATACGATCCTCGCATAATCATCTGTTCCAACTGATGACACATATTGTATATCTAGTTAATTCCTGTCTCTCATTTTGGCTTTGATATGAGAGGTGGTGTAATACAACTGTATTTTGTTGTTGCAGCTGAAATTTTATAACTTTTGGGGAATTTTACGGGAGGAATGTTGACCTGACGTTTGAATATATGTGTATTTGAAGTGAAGACTTCATTTTTGGTAATTTTTTGTGTTTGTTTTGTTGGTTAGATAAAAACACTCATCTGTGAATGATTTTCTCTTAGAGAATTCAACTGAAATCGTTTTTTCAAGTCAATGGCCCAGTGGGTACGTTCCTTATGAAAAGGGTTCATCTTCTGATTATTATTATTATTATATTCAAGAGGACCCTGTAACGAGGCTATAATATCGAGAATTAAAAGCCAAAGAGTAGTGTTAAAAATATTTATATACAAAGTTAAACTCTGTACATTATTTTTAACACTGCTGTGGATTTTAATTCTCATTATTATTATTATTATTATTATTATTATTATTATTATTATTATTATTATTATTATTATTATTATTATTATTATTATCGCGCGGACAAAACAATAATAAAAACCTCACCTCGTCAGACGTTCATCTCATCTCATCAACGCAAATAAAATCCGTCGTGACAACACAAAGAAAAAAACTGAGAAACACCACTTTTTCGAATCTCGCCTCCTAAAAATGAGATTACAGCATCCACGCAATGCGAAATCTCTCGCAATTGCGGAGGAAGCGAGAATGCGAGATGAATATTTCATCCCATAACGGCTCGACGAACCCTCATTTCGTCTCACAGTCCTCTTCAATTTGGGAAGAAGAAGAAGAGGGAGACGAATCCCTTTGTTTACATTGATGACGTCACGAGGTGCCGTAGTTGCTTTGACACTGGGAGGTAATGGGATGTGTTTGGCGCTGGGGAAATGTTTTGGGGAATGAAAAGGTTTAGCAGTTTGGAGTGGCAATGTTTTTAACTTGTGAAATATAAGGTTTAATATGTGATATATATATATATATATATATATATATATATATATATATATATATATATATATATATATATATATATATATATATATATATATTTGTGTGTGTGCATATATATACATACTGCATATCATGAAGGTAGAATTTTGCAATTATTATTATTATTATTATTATTACAAAACCTTCAACAGACACCACAATCATTACACCTTACACAAACGTCACGAGGACCAAAATACGACAGAATGTATGAAATGTATGACCCAAAAATACATCATGATACACCAATACACTTCCGGTCCGGAGTAATTATTCCCCCAAATTTATGGGCCCACCGGAACCTCCTGCCGATGACAATAATCCCCCGATTATCTGGAAGCCGATTATTGCACTAATAATTGCCAGAGTCATTAAGGAATAATTCCGGAAGTTCCCTCGTCCTAATGAGCAACATTCCTGAATGGAGTTCCTGCCGATGCTCTTTCGGAATGCCTTGGAATGGGAATGGGAATGGGAATGAGTCCGCTGGAACACGGGGTTTATTTTTGGATAGAGACGCTTTCGGGAATTGGGAATCCGAAGTAGGATTCCGGTGATTTTGGGCTGGAATCGGGAATCGATTGGTGAGAATTAGGAATTGGGGTTTGTTTTGATTAGCTTCTAGGGTTAAGGATTGGATGTGGGGCTTGCAGCTTCACTTCTAGAGACGTGAGGACGAACTATACACCTTGAGTGAAAAGTCATAACATATATATATATATATATGTGTGTGTGTATATATATATATATATATATATATATATATATATATATATATATATATATATATATATATATATATATATATATATATATATATATATATGTGTGTGTGTGTGTGTGTGTGTGTGTGTGTGTGTGTGTATGCGTGTATACATACATACATACATACATACATATCCCTTCAAAAGACAAGACAACTGATAATCAAACCTGATTGGAATTCCAAGTATTTTACCAAGATAAATATAAATATCCCAAAGAGAAGAAGAAGAAGAAGAAGAAGAAGAAGAAGAAGAAGAAAAGAAGAAGAAGAAGAAGAAGAAGAAGGGGGGGACTTGGGGGAACATTTTAACCAACGCAAATACCGCACTAATTAACTTCCTGGACGATACGTACCGTCTGCGTTCTTTTGGGGGATGTCTTTTGGAATCCGCTTCTGGAATGCGATTGTTTTTTTAGAGAGAGAGAGAGAGAGAGAGAGAGAGAGAGAGAGAGAGAGAGAGAGAGAGAGAGAGAGAGAGAGAGAGAGAGTTAATATGTTTTATTCACTTTTGCATTCTGAAAAGAATATGAAAAAATATTATCAAATGTGGTTATTATCATAAAGGAGAGAGAGAGAGAGAGAGAGAGAGAGAGAGAGAGAGAGAGAGAGAGAGAGAGAGAGAGAGAGAGAGAGAGAATGTTTATGTGTTTTATTCACTTTTGCACACTTCAAGAAATTTTATGAAGAAAAATTATCAAATGTTTTAATGATAGCAATGGAGTGAGAGAGAGAGAGAGAGAGAGAGAGAGAGAGAGAGAGAGAGAGAGAGAGAGAGAGAGAGAGAGAGAGAGAGAGAAGGCATCATAAAAGAAACACCAGCCCCCACCCTCAGTCAGCCATTTGCAAAGAAGGGAGAGTTCGAGATGAAAGTGGGGCAGAACAAATTGACAATATCTGAAGAGTCAAAGTTAATTAATCTCACATCAAATGGGGGTATTAATATTGACTCTGAGATATTACAAAAATCCTTAGATCTTTTTGTTATAAGGAAAAGAATAGATGTAGGTTTTAATATCAAATTAAGATTGTCAGGTTGTAGTCTTAATTGGAAAAGGATAGTTGAGTATGTATATATACAAAATACATATGCATGCAATATATAAATATTTATTTATTTATTTATTTATTTATTTACAAATCGGTATGTGTGTATGTATGCATATTTCATTTTCGTGCAAATAAGTGTCACACAATCATCATATATTTAAATAAAACTAAGAGACAAATAGTTCCTAAGTGCCTCAAATTTGAACAGTGTATCATTTCCCAAAAACGAAAGAGTCTGCGTTTTGTTTTATTTATAATAATTTCTAATAACTATTCTTACACGATATTTTAAGGACTGCTCATCTTTCCCAACATTAGAGCCTACCTATAATTCTTTAGAGAGATGTACTTACTGTTCTAGAGTGAAATTTAAGTACCTTGCACTTTCCTAGTTAATGGAACATTTTCCAAAATAAATGAGTGACTGATAGGTAACATATCTTAAGATAATATTAACTTGATGAAATATTAAATGGTTTTTTGAAAAAGGCAACTCAATCATTTCAAGTTTTATTTTAAGCTTTTGTGAATGCATGTTACATCACATACAAGTTCCCACAAAACTTCCAATGAATAATTTTCTTTCCAAACATTCAATATTTACTTAAGTAGCCACAACAGTATTGTCCCACTGTAACATTTCTTGTGCAAGTAAAACGGTAGACAGGATCTGTGCTAACCTGCCTTACATATCCTGGGCAGTCTTCAAAAAATTAAGTAAAAGACTAGCTAACAAAGACACTGTCATTCTTTTCTACACATTCTGTGTTAAGAGTGGAATCATTTGAATTTTGAAATAATATTAGACAGTCTCTGTTATACCACTTCACAAATCTCGTGCACCCTTGAAGGAACCAGGTATATGAGCAGACAGAATCCCTGTCTTTCTACTCTAGATATCCTGTGCAAAGAGTGGAATGATTCAAGGGAAAGAACAATAGAGAAAATTCCTACCACTCTGCTCTACAAATCCTGAGCAAACATTTGAAAGACTCCAGTAACAGATTAGTTAGCAAAGTCTTCATCATTCTGCTCTACAAACCCAGTGCAAAGTTGGAATAATAAAGTAAAAACTATTGAGAATGCCCATTATGTTACTCTGCAAGTCCTGTGCAAAGCTACTGTCAGTCTGCAGTCTGCTCTAACAATCCTTTGCAAAGACTGGACTGTCAGTCTGAGAATTTCCATTATCTTACTCCATAAATCCTGTGTTGGACTGCAACAGTCAATTTCTTCCAATCCTTTGCAAATTGATTGGACAACAGAGTAAATGATCTTAGCCATAAATCCTTGAGAATTTGATAAACAACAGACAATTATCTTACTCCATAAATCCTGTGCAAAGATTGGACAATACTGATAAACAACAAGTCCCCATAAATCCTGTGCAAAGATTGGACAATACTCAACAGTATGATCTAGTTCTGCTCTACAAATCCAGTGCAAAGTTGGAACAATACAGTAAGCAACAACTGACCATCATCTTACTCTGCAAATCCTGTGTGAGGAGGTGAAAGTAACAGACAAAAAACCAGGAATCAAGTAACATATCAGATAACAGAGAGTCTCTCCCTCTGGCTGTACAAACCCTTTGCACTGTGTCGTCTTAGCATCAGTTTCCGGAATTACTGGCTTGGCAGATGAACCTGTGCTGACTGGACGCGTAAGGGTCTCCGAGTAGGCCAAAGTCGTACTTCACTGGCCCGGATGCCCCAGCGTTAGAAAGTAACGACAACTTTCCCTTGAAGCTCAGTGCTGTTTAGGAAGGTTCCATCGCCCCACTGAATGCCGTCAGACTTAGTCATCAGGTTGACCCAGAGTGGTGGTGAGCCTGTTAAGGAAATTTGCAGGCAAATGTTGGTCATGAGTCTATGGAAGCCGTGTTTTTTGGGTAGTAGTAGGCTCTTAAGCTAGAGTCATCCATAGGATGGAGGAAGGAATGTGCTAAAAGGAATGGACAATGGACTTGAGATCCGAGGCTAACAAAGAGGACAATGAGGCTTGTGTCAATGTGAGAGAGAAATGAAGAAAGGGGGACTGCTTACCTAACTCGTTGCACAATTGCGTAAAGAAGCTGAACTGATTCATCGTAAGAAAGATGGCCAGTCTGTGACCCGGAATCCTGTTGCAAGTATACCGCGCTTCGGCAAAAGAAGCCGTGTAGTTGGACACTGCATAGACGTAGCCCTCGGGTCCAGCGCTGTAGGAAAAGTTGCTGATGGACCCTGTAACGAGTTAATGATGTTGTTAGCTGTCAAAGGTTAACTGGCTAAAGTTTCCTCTATAGTATTCTGCTTTCCAAGAAGGGGTTCTACTGTATATATGTTTTCAAATAACACTGAATAAATGAAATAATGAGCTTACTTAAGTAGTAGCCAGTAATGCTTCCTGTATAATTTACGGAGAAATAATTGTGAGGTCCTTTGTCAGCCAGGGCGCAATGTGACTCTTGCGTGGTGTAAGAGTATGTTAGGCAGTCTGGCTTCGCCCTGCACATGTTTTGGCAAGTACCTAGAAACGATTACGACAGTCTTAGAAGAGGTCTCGTCTTGAGTTGAGGAACGGGAGAGGGATAAAGCCTTCTCAAGATGAGTTCTTGGAAAGGGACAAGGCCATCTCAAGACTGGTAATTTCTTGAGATAAGATCTCGGAGAGGGAAAAGGTCCTCTTGAGGCAGGTTCTTGGAAATGGCCAAGGTCATATTTAGACAAGTTCTTGGAGAGGGGTGTCCTCTTGGAAAGAGGACTTGACAAAGAGATAAGCTTTTCTTGGGGCAAGTACTTTCTTATATTTGATTGGGGGAAAAGGGCCCTCTTCAGGCAAGTGCTCAGAACAGTATTTGGAAAGTAATAAGTGAAAAAAAATACATTCTCACACACTCTGCCCACAAGGTAAAAAAAAACAAAAAAAAAACAAAAACAAAAAACAAATGAGTTCTCTCACATAAGTTGCTGACGACTCCACTCCAGATGTTGCTTCCACTATTGATGTAGGTAATATGTGTCCACACTTGAACGCCAAGAACCACTGCGAAATCGCCCCTGGGCTGATTTGTGAATAGGAAAAGGGGCATCCCGCCTAGCGCTGAAGCTGCGCCAGCCATGGCGAAAGCTAGGACTAGCTGCAGTGTGTACTTTGCCATGTCTCGCAATTTCTGAAAGAACAAAATTAGACTTATTTACCAATTGGTTCTTAGCCACGTAAAATAAGTCTAATCCTTCGGGCCAACCCTAGGAGAGCTGTTAATCAGCTCAGTGGTCTGGTAAAACTAAGGTACACTAAACTTAGAGAATCCTTCCTGTACCAAGTTACAACTTGACACAGTCAAAGCAAGTTTTCTGGGTTACACAGATTCTTCACCTTGTTTTCTTTCTTGAACTAAAAATGTTGAGTGAATGATGATGTTGAAATACTAGGCTTTTTCAGAGAGTCATGTGAAATTTTAGGCTAACAGCCCTTATGAAGATTTCTGAAGATTCACCCTGGAAACTTTCTGCACAGGTGTTTCATACCACAGTCAGTATTTTGGAAGTGATTAGGTCAGCTACTGCTATCTCAGCTTTCATTGGAGACAGACCACTTAAGGAAAATGGACTATTGGTGAGAAATGAATACACAAGTCAGCTTTGCCCTTTCTTTGCCAATTTCTTGAATTAAAAATCACCTATGGTCAATGAAGGAGTTTGGGCTAGCAACAGACCTTCTACATCTAGAACTCCTGCTTAAAGTTTACCGCCAAATAATTCATCAGGCTAAAGGTCCTATTTCCAAAATTATGCACAAAATTATCTTTCCAAAGATGGCAGTAATCCATTACCTGTTGCATAATCCCCATAAAACTTCAATTGCTGTGTTAATAAGCAGAAATATCTGATGTGTATTGTTGAATAAAACAAAAAAAGAACTTCTACACGTTTCTGAATGGATTAACAAGAATTAACAGCTTTTAAATCAACAATGCAAATTAAACCTACCTTTTTCAAACCATTATTTAAGTGAATTGTTTGTCACTACTCATTGGGTTAGAAGTTCAGAAGTTTCAAGCAAAGATGCAGTCCATTTCTACCCTAATACTATTCTCCTTACATTTCAATACATTTTTATCTATTTATTAATTTATTTTTTATTTTTAATAAGTGATATCTCTTCTTTCTGTATTTCCCTTTACCTCCTCTTACTTCTTCCTAATGAACACCTTAATATTCTTTGGACGTTTGAATTTCAAGTCAGTGGCCCCTTTGGTGGGCTTGTTCCATACGAATAGGTTTCATCTTCTGAGTAATGGTAATAATAATATAAACCAAATCATTTCTTGATGAATTGTTCTCTTTTTTGCCTGGACTGGTCTAGGTATGGTCTCTAGGTCGTTCCTCCCATTAGACTCCTAATAAATCAGGCAAAAACATCCTTGAGAGTCATTTCATATAAGTCTAAATCACACGACTGAGTTCATAAGCCAACTCTTGCACATGCGTCTACTCAAAGAAGGATTATGATTAAATTTCTGTGGAAGTTATTATCAAAGTTTAGGCACTATGGCATCAATAAATTAATTGTTTCTTGATATATGAAAGACAGAAAATTGTTTAATGAAAATATCTTAAATATCTTCATTTTATTTATGTTTTTCTATTATGATTTAAGTAACGAACACATTTTCTGACGATTGGCAGAGGCTGAATGATAATTTTCAATTTGAATCATAAGAAAATTTTGTACATTGCCAATAGTAATATTAATCTATATATCTATATCAACTATCCATTGCAGATTTGGGTCCTACCTTGGACTCGTTCAGCTGGGTGCTACAGGAGAGAAGAGATGTTTACTGCCTTGCGTCTCTTTGGTGACTAAACTACCCCCTGTGAATTTCTGATTTCCTACCAACGCTTGGCAACAGAACAACAAAACAGTCTGCTTGTGTCAATGGCCTGTTATTAAATGTGACTCAGCCATTTTAGCCAATATGGGAGGTTGAAGTCTTGTGTATCAGTTCGATATGACCGTAGAGGAACTCATACAGTGGGAAATGTCATTCGTCAAGAGGTTTTAGAACTGGGAGGGCCATTTCCATAAGTAGTTCTGGCCACTGTGGACGAGGAAATGCAGGAGGAAGCAATTACAGCTGTTATAACACTGGTAAATCTCTTATGGAGGCGACAGGATAAATCTTATCTTTGATACGAGGAGTTATCTGTAGAGAAGCCTCTTATTATTATTATTATTATTCAGTAGATGCAGCCTATTCATATGGAACAAGCCCACCAAAGGGGCCACTGACTTGAAATTCAAGCTTCCAAAGAATATTATGGTGTTCATTAGGAAGAAGTAAGAGGAAGCAAAAGAAAACACAGAAAAAACTAATAAATACATAAACAGATAAAAAAAAGTATCAGAATGGAAGGAAGAACAATATTAGAGCAGTAATGCATCACATTTTCGCTTGAACTTCCCCACGTTAATATTTAAAATGCTCCTTACCCAAGTGGGTCTTACTATATATTTCTCCTCGCTTGGGATACAATTAATTATAATCTGTGTTGCCTTAACAAAGGAAATTATATCAAAATATGTACTTGTTAATCTTATAAGGAAGGGATAGGTATATGAAAAAATGTTCAAGAATTAGTTGTGAATTACAGGTAAGAATTTGATGACTGTTAAATAAAGAAGGGACAAGTATATGAAAAGAAATTTTCAAGAATCAGTTTGACATCTGTTCATCCTTTTGATAATGTGAAATCCTCATCCTGCTTGGTATCTAGGACACCTTGGCCCTTTTGGGAAAAGGGTATACAAACATAAGTCCCTATGGGATTGTCTGAACCAGTATTTCTTCGGGGCAAAGTATCTCGGTCCAGTAATGGAGGAATGTTTCTCACAGAGCTAACTGGCTGGTCGATGGCTTTCATTGCCACTCTTTCTCAGACCAGACTTAAAAAAAGAAAGTGTTGAGTGCTTAATAGCAAAATTGATAAATTAACTCTCGAATTCCCAACTTCAGGACGCCGCTTAAACCATTAAGAATAAAATAATGCTGCGAGAACTTTTAATGGAAAGCAAAGCAGATTTTTAGAATGGTACAATTATCATGCTGGGACTGAGTTTCTTCGGCGCAATCGAGTTTTCTCTACAGCCGCTACAGTTTATAATAATCAAGGCCACCGATAATAGATCTGTCTCTCGATAGTCTCGGTATAATGCTGTATGAGCCGCGACCCGTGAAACTTTAATCACGGCAAGTGAAACTTGAACAGCCGCTACAGTTTATAAATAAAATAAAATCTGTCTCTCGACTACTGAGGCTGAGAACTTTAATCACGGACTGCAATTTGGTATGTTTGATGACTGGAGGGTGGATGATCAACACACCAATTTGCAGCCCTCTAGCCTCAGTAGTTTTTAAGGATTGAGGGCGGACGGGAAAAGTGCGGACGGACAGACAAAGCCGGCACAATAGTTTTCTTTTACAGAAAACCAAAAAGAGCTTCTAATTGAACCTCTGTCGTTTTTTAGGCTACAGATCAAAGTCATGTACCTGGAAAAAGGGATAAATGTCGAATATTCATAATCATAATTACGTTCCAGCTGTATTCAGGAAACCTGTTGAGCTTTGTATCCCTGGTCTGCCGTGAGGACTTGTGGGTTTGTTTCTGCATTTGAGACAGACAGACAGACAGATAGGCTGACTAACATACACACACATACACACATACATATACACACACATATATATATAATGTCTATATTTATATATATATATATATATATATATATATATATATATATATATATATATATATATATATATATATATATATATAGAGAGAGAGAGAGAGAGAGAGAGAGAGAGAGAGAGAGAGAGAGAGAGTATTCATCTACAAAAATAATTAATTATAGTCAGGCTAGCTCTTGTGGCCTCCCCCAAAAATATTATTATTATTATTATTATTATTATTATTATTATTATTATTATTATTATTATTATTATTATTATTATTATTATAAGAAATATTACTATTATTATTGACTTCATACAAAGGAAATAAAAAAAAACATATATACAAAAGTACAAAAAAAACAAAACCAAACAATAAAAAAAATGACGAAAACCTACAAATAAAAAAAACCCATCATATTAAACCTAACGACAAAAAAAAAAAAAAAAAAAAAGCGTTCCTCTACACGCGAATATCAATAACGCCGCGAAAGTAACGCTAATTCAAATAATCACTAGAAAAATAACGGGGCATTTCGCTAATTACCACAATTAAATGACGAAGGATTTTATTTGCTTTGAAGCCATTATTTGAATTCTCTTGAATAGGACCCTTGGAATAATTGTTGTGGTGTAGGAGGGATGTGTATGTATGTGTGTGTACGTATATATATATGTATATATGTATATATATATATATATATATATATATATATATATATATATATATATATAATAAAACATCTTCTCTTTTCAATATAACTAAAAGAAAAAGTCTAAATTCAAGCTCCACATTTCTTGACAAAAGTAATTTCTTCAACAAAACTCATTTTTTAAAATTTAATCACCTTGGTCAATTTGACACCAAAACGTTTCATCGCTCCTTTATAAAATTCACATATAATCATCCTTGTAGCAAAGATAGATACATAGATAGATAGATAGATAGATAGATAGATAGATAGATAGATAGATAGATAGATAGAAGTATAACTAGCAAAACTATTAAGATATAAATTCACTTTGTTCCAACAATGGCGTCACCTGACCATCAGGATGAGAGGAGACAATATTGTCACTGTGTTTATCTTGTTGAAAGCTTTCTCTCCCCTCGGGCCTAGTCCCTTCCCCCCCCCCCTCTCCCCCAACACCATTCCCCCCACGCCGGACCTATATACACCCCTTATTGGAGGATGAGAGAGAGAGAGAGAGAGAGAGAGAGAGAGAGAGAGAGAGAGAGAGAGAGAGAGAGAGAGATATTTCTAATATAAACTGGGTATTCTACTATGCAAAAAATGAAAGATTGAGTGAGAGAGAGAGTGAGAGAGAGATAATATAATAATCCTTATGGCTATCGTATAGTTCACAGACCCTTTTATCCCTAACACCTAACTTTAGGAACCTTCCAAGAGTTTCTGTGTTCCCATATTCCAATGACCTTCCCTCTTGCAAAATAATTACCCATCCCTCCCTTTGGAGCTAGAACCCACTCTCTCTCTCTCTCTCTCTCTCTCTCTCTCTCTCTCTCATTCTTACAAGGGCGAAATTACTGTGAATAAAATCTATTTACATTAATTATGAGAAAACGCCTTCATTTACCTCATAGAATCATGTGAATGATACAAGTATCATATTGTTATGATGATGATAATAATGTTAATGATAGAATGATGTTTGTGATATATAATCTTTATTTTATTTGTTTCAAATAAAGATTCCTATAAATTCCCTTTTATGTACAAAGGGCAAATTGTCATGATAGCAATACTTATTACCACACAGTGCTACATTGGTCTTACAAACAAATTGAAGTTGTAAGTTGCAATCTGGGTTAATTTATCAATACATAAAGATTAGTAGAGTACAATATTTCATACAGGTCATCACACAATACAGTCTAAGTACTTTGTAAGTATATCATAAGGATTAGTACAGAATAATATGTCATAAAGGTCAGTTTACTACCATACAACCTTAAAGTTTGATGCAGGAAAATAGTCAAACTACTCTGTTTATACTATAGATGTTAAAAGTTGGTATACAACAATGCACTCAATCTACTTATGTAAATACATCATGAAGCTACTAAGTGAACAATTCAAGATGATTTGTATACATCAAAAAGTTTAGCTCAGAACAATACTAAGTGCAGAACAATACAATCTAATTATGCAAATATATAATTAAACACAGAAGCCTGTGTGAAAAATGATAGTGCAGAAAGTCCTTGAGATGAAGACCTTGGAATATGAGAGGTCAAAGGTCAGTCAAAGGCCAGTGCAACGAATTTACCAAGATGAAAAGCTCCTATAATTGAGGAATCTGTTCTATAAAAGTTCCTATTACTAATGGACTAAGTTGTATCAATTTACAGAGATCCCCAAGACTCAGTTAGAAAGAAATTAATAGGTTCAACCTGCCATCCCTTTCCACACAATTTATGCAAGATTGAAGTAAAAGAATCAAGTATAGAACAGTAGATAGGATACCTGTCATCCTGCCTTACAGATCCTATGCAAGGAGCAGAATGAATCAAGCACAAGAACAGCAGACGAAATCCCTGTCATCCAGTTCTGCAAATCCTATGCAAGTATTGGAATTATTCAAGCACAAGAACACTAGACAAAATCCCTGTCATCCTGCCTTACAAATCCTAAGCAAGAAGCAGAATGAATCAAGCACAAGAACAGCAGACAGAATCTCTGCTATCCAGTTCCACAAATCCTACTTCAAATCCAGTGCAAAAAGTGGAGAGAATCGAGCCAAACAACACTGGACAGAGGCACTACCTCCTCGCTCTGCCAGTCCTGTGCAAGAAACTGAGAAACCTCAAGTGGAATCTCTGTGACGCTACTTTGAAGATCCCTTCCCACTCAGCTCCCAACTCCTTTGCTCTGCCTTTCCTTACCACCCGTTCCCTGAAGGATCACCCTGGCAGAGAATTCTGAAGTCAGCATCCATAGTGTAGTCATCAAACCTGCTGGAGGTGTACCTAAACGCATAAGGCAAGGTCAAGACTTCGACTATTTCCACTTTTCCCTTGAGCTCCGTGGCAGCCATGTAGGTGCCATCGCCCCACTGCATGCCCCCGGGAGTGCCTCTCAGGTCGACCCAGGTCTGTGGTGAGTCTGTTGAGAGAAAATGATAGTGCTGGTCGTGACTCTAAGGGATAGACCAGGCTCCTAGGATCGAGTCACTCGCAGGATGGGGTACGCAAAGGATTTGAGGATTGAGGTTGAAGGTGAGGAATTTGGTAGTGCTGAGGGATTTTCATTCGCCTATCCAAGGCTTGCGAAGGGAGAGAAGGGCTTAAGCTAATAATAATAATAATAATAATAATAATAATAATAATAATAATAATAATAATAATAATAATAATAATAATAATAATAATAATAGGGAAATACACTGATGTAAAAGTTTAGGATTAGAATCAGTTAATGACATCTAAATATGTAATTTAGTTTTTATTTGATTGCATACGATTTAGCCAAATAAATTGATAACATTTTTTTTTACTTTATACACATAAACATACTATACATAGAAAGAGAGAGAGAGAGAGAGATGGCCACTTACCTAACTGTGTCCACAATGTTATAAAGAAGTTCATCTGATCCATCCTATGAAAGACGGCGAGTCTGTGGCCTGGTATCCTTGAGCAAGCATCCTTTGAAGCATTAAAATCTAGAGAGACACTGGATATCACGTAGAGGTAGCCGTCAGGACCTTTAGTGGAGGAATAATTGCCGAAGGATTCTGCAAGGAGTTAAGGACACATTACTGGCAGAACCATACCCCCAAAGTTTCTTGTAGGCAGACAGGTATCACTTCTTTAATGGATGGTCTACAATATTCAGGTTTCCGAGCAACATCTCACTGGGAGGGTAATCACGATCTTACTTGCGAAGTAAGCGATGACGCTTCCAGGGCTTGGCGTGAAGTGATATTCGTGAGGTCCTTTGTCAGTCAGGATGCACAGGGAGTCCTTTGCGTTGTACGAGAATGTGAGGCAGCTTGCCATAGTCCAGCACATATTTCGACAGGCACCTGGAAAGGATGAAGTAGTCTGAGGAGAAGTGCTTGGAAATGGATACGGTCCTCTAGACACAGGTACTTGGAAAGGGAAATGATGTTCAGGCCCTCTTGACGCAGGTACTTGGAAAGCAAAAATGGTCCTCTTGACACAGGTACTTGGAAAGCAGAAATGGTCCTCTTGACACAGGTACTTGGAAAGCAAAAATGGTTCCCTTGACACAGGTACTTGGAAAGCAAAAATGGTTCTCTTGACACAGGCACTTGGAAAGCAAAAATGGTCCTCTTGACACAGGTACTTGGAAACCAGAAATGGTCCTCTTGACACAGGTACTTGGAAAGCAAAAATGGTCCTCTTGACACAGGTACTTGGAAAGCAAAAATGGTCCTCTTGACACTAGTACTTGGAAAGTGAAAAGACCCTCTTGACACTGGTACTTGGAAAGTGAAAAGGCCCTCTTGACACTGGTACTTGGTAAGGGAATAGGTCCTCTTGACACTGGTACTTGGAAAGTGAAAAGGCCCTCTTGACATAGCTACTTGGAAAGCAAAAGTGGTTCTCTTTGACGCAGGTACATGGCAAGGGAAAATGTCCTCTTAACATAGATACTTGGAAAGGAACAGTTTAATCCTGAGACAAGTTCTTGGAAATGAATAAGTTAATCTCGAGACAAATTCTCAAATTCATTGTTCAGAAACATAAAAAAAAAAAAAACTTAGGAACTTCTAAAAAATTTTTTCCCAAAAGACTTAAAAAAAAAAAGGTATCTAAGACACTGATAAAGAGAGATTTCTCATAGACCTTATCTAATTTTGTAAGACGGGAGGGCTATGCCAGTACAATTTATCCAGAAAGTGGAAAACAAAACATCCTTCTCACATATTTTGTCCATAAAGTGATAAGCAAAATATAACTTACACAAAATTTGTCATAAAAATAATAAGTGAGAGATAAATAAGTTTTATGACATTCTCTGCCCACAAATTGAAAGATAAATGAGTTTTGTCACATTCTCTGCCCACAAAGTGAAAGATAAATGAGTTTTGTCACATTCTCTGCCCACAAATGTAAAGATAAGCCCACAAAGTGAATGATTTTTCGTCACATTCTCTGCCCAAAGTGAAAGATGAAAGTTTTGTCATAAAAAGTGAAAGATTTTATGACATTCTCTGCCCACAAAGTGAAAGATGAATGAGTTTTGTCACATACTCTGCCCACAAAGTGAAAGTTGTGTCATATATCCTTCCCACAAAGCGAAATGTAAATGGGTTTTGTCACGTTCTATCCACCAAGTAAAAAAAAATTAACTTCTCTCACATATTGAGTTGACGAGTCCACTCCAGAGGGTACTTCCAGTCCAGTAAACGGTCCCATTCCCGTGGGAGAGACTTGTCTGCAGCCAAACGTCTTGGGCCAATATGAAATCGCCCCTTGGATGATTTATGAAGAAGAGGAGGGGTGATCCTCCCAGCCCTAATGCTGCTCCTATCACGAAGCAAGCTAGGAATAACTCTGGTCTGTGCTTTGCCATGTCCTGTGTTCCCTGAAATGACGAAATCAGACTCGTGTAGAAAATCTGTTACGAATCAGGTTACCATTTCCAAAGACAGTAATTTCTACTCACGAGTTTTTGAGGTACGCAGTTGCTTAGCCTTGCTTTCTGTTCGAGATAAAAATGTTTATTTCAGAGTGATATCAAAGCTTTATCATATACGTGCGTGATGATTGATGCAGGCAGCTCCTAAGAGGATTTATGAAGAGGTCTTTGCCGTGGAAATATTCCGCACTTGGTGCCTCATAGCCAGCCCAGTTTAGGGAAAAGGATTGTTGGTAAGAAGTGAACAAACAGTACATATCTATCTAACTTTATATGGCAATTTAACGAAATTAAAACCACTTATGACCAAAGAAGGAATTTGAGCCAGCAACATATCCTGTGCATTCAGATTTTTTTTTAAGGCCACTGCCTAAAAGTACCACCACTTCCAAAAGGTACCTTTTGGCTAATGGTCAGTTTTCTTTCTCACCTTTCTTGTCTTCCTTTGTCTTGACTGGGCTCTCTGAAATCTTTCTGTTTCAGCCCAAATTATGGCTGAGTACATAAGTCCACTGTCAAATATGTACCATCCCAAAAGTGTTTAGAGTCCTGGTCAGGGTAGGTATGTAATGACCTTTCTGTCAAAGTTGTGATCAAGAAACAGTGAATTTGGTATTACTGGGTGTACACACCTTGACATTTGCAAGGCAGAAGATAATTTTGTAATAGATTTTATATATTTCCATTTTACTTCTGGTTTTTCTCTTGAACATCTTAGCAAACGGACATATTATTACTCAGAGACTTGGCAGAGAGTGAATGACTAGTTTTATTTGTTCTTGAAGAAATTTTGCGAGTTGAAAATGATAATATCAGTTTACCTGTAAAGC
>NC_089774.1:9366032-9381032 GCF_040412425.1 Macrobrachium rosenbergii | reverse complement strand
TCATTTCCCTATAAAATTCCCAATATATTTAATATTCAATATCAACACATTTTTTCTGTAGACTTTCCCTATCCAAATAATTTCCTAAATTATCCCATTATTCTACACAATCTCTATATAATTAAATACCCTATGTCATCCTCAGGGCATCTGATTCCAGCCTAGAAACCCCACCTTTCAAAATGTAAAGAATAAGTCTTAATTGCAGGTCTTTGAACGCCCCAGAGAGTAGAAGGAAGGGCGTTTGAACTACACATATCCCCTCAGGAGAACAATTAGAGTAATGGTTCTCACTGGTAATCCATTAGAATTCGTTTAATTGGGCCTAATTGCCCCTAGGGGGAAGTGGGTCCTAATTTTAGGGGGATTAGATTCGTGGGAAAGTTGGGTGTACTTTGGCGTATAAAGGTTTGGAATAAAAGATTGGTTTTGGGGCGTCATTATGGAAGTATGTTGAGAATCACCAAAAGAATTAATAATAATAATAATAATAATAATAATAATAATAATAATAATAATAATAATAATAATAATAATAATAATAATAATAATAATAATAATATCACGTGATAGAAATGCTAGCAGTAATATTTTAGACTTTGAACTGTTGACCACTGAATTATCAGCAACTGCTTTATATTTTCAGCTACTGAAAGAACAATTAGCAAATAATATCTAGCAAATATTATCACTTGGAAATGAATATCAATAATATTTTCATTGGGATTTGAACCACTGACCACTGAAAGAATAGGCCATCTTTTATTTATAAATCAAAATAGTCTTTCTATATCCACACCAATTTTTTAATGATCATTATTGAAACACTGAAATTTTATTTATCAAAAGATACACCTTATAAATTCTTTCAGTAACTATGTTCATTTAATGCTTAATCAAACTTAGTTCAATAATTACATAACCTTTTTTATTCCTACTCTGAAATAAATGATTTTTCTTTAATTTGGAGTTTAATAGGGTCTTAAATTTTTATCTAATTTAGTTTTTATTTTCTAAAACCATCATCGTTAATTAGTTTAGTTCATTTTTCTACAGGACTAAATTAGTTTTTCGAATTAATTAACTATCTTTATTTTGTGGCCAAAGTTATTCTTCAAATTACTTTTAGTTCAGTCTATATATTTTTTGTTTATTAGTTGTAATTAGATTTTAAGTTATTCAAATTTTTTCAATCTTAAATTTACTGAATTTAGTGAAACTTGTGATTTTTCTGTGACATAAATCATTATTTCCAAACATATTTCTTATTATTAGATGTCATTAGGTTTTTGCTTATTTAAATCTTTTAACATTTTAAATTTCATTAATTTTAATGAAATTTATGATTGATATTCATGATTTTCCTATGACTCATAAATCATTATTTCTGTGTTATTTTATATAATTTTTAATCCATCATATTTTGACAGTTTTTTATATTCATTTATTTTTATCCATTTATCCCTTGTCATCCTAAAAACCTGGTTCCTTCTCCTAATTAATATTTATAAAAAAACTAATTCAACCTTCATCTATTATATGAAAAAACCTTCCCTTCTCATTATGAAAAAAACTATCCATATCTCTTTTCCACATCTCTCCGCTTTAATGTGGGACAGAATGAGGAAAAAATGGACAGAAAAATGGGTCAGAAATTGACATCAAAGAGATTGGGGTCCCTTCTGTCTAAGACTCATTTCAGTATTGATTAGAAAAACCTCAAATAAAAGAGAGAAAAAAAAACAGGAACTTTTTCTTCCTCAGTGCAAAATGGCCCAGGAATTTGTGTGTTCATTTGTGAAGTTTTGCATAATTCAAGGGTTTTTTGATAGGTTTATTTTAAGTAATTCAAGGTTTATTTCTTAGGTTTAGATAATTCAGGGTTTATTTGCTAGGATTATATAATTCAGGATTTATTTCTTAGCTTTAAATAATTCAGGGTTTTTGCCAGGTTTAGATAATTCAGGGTTTATTTCTAAGCCTTAAATAATTCAGGGTTTTTGCCAGTTTTAGGTAATTCAGGGTTTATTTCTTAGGTTTAAATAACTCAGGGTTTATTTTAAAAAATCCAATGTTTATTTTTTAGGTTTAAATAATTCAGGATTTATTTGTTAGGTTTAAATAATTCTGGGTTTATTTGTGAGGTTTAAAAAATCCAGGATTTATTTCTTAGCTTTAAATAATTCAGGGTTTATTGGTTTGGTTTAACCAATTCAGGGTTTAACAAGGTCACATAAGATCTCGCATCCCTCTGAAACAGATTTGCCTTATTCTTAAAACACACAGAGAGAGAGAGAGAGAGAGAGAGAGAGAGAGAGAGAGAGAGAGAGAGAGAGAGAGAGAGAGAGGGAAAGTATTGTGGATGAATAAGTATTATTAGAAAAGGTGGGTTGTGTTGGTTGTGGGGGCAAGGGGGGGGTGTTCCTTGCAGGTCCCTCCCCTCGGGGTGGTGGGGTGTGGGGGGTTGGAAGGGGGTGCTATCAGCCTAATCATGCCTAAATGCAGCGTATTAATGAATTAATTGTATTTATAGCCTGAAATCAATGCACATTTGCCTCCATGCAGACTGAATTGTGACTTTCAATGCAGAATCTCTTCTAGAATTTATGTTCAAATGCTTATTATTGATTCCTGTTCGAGATAAATTGGGTTTTAGGCTCTCTGAAGTGTTCTTTGTTTTGTTGTCTTTCTGAGGGCGTGTTCAGTAGCCTCTAAGGGCGTGTTCGTTAGCATCTTCAGGCGTGCAAAAAACAGCTTCTCTAAATGTGTTACAGTATTCGTATTTACAAATCTAGGTTTATTTTATGTTACCTCAGGTTATGTTCATTGAACTCAGACAAAATATTCCAGGGCGACTGAATATCTAAACCTCAAAATTAAACCCTGAACTATTAAAACCTAACACATAAACCCTAAATTCAGTAGTCTCCACAATTCTATATGCTCAAAGCCTTATCAAAGGTGCGTTCAGTAGCAGCATTATCGAGGCCGCTTCCAGTATCCCTATCCATTTCGTGACCAATCAACATCTAATCGACCCCTTTCTTTATTGGAACGCCTTTACCTGGGGTCTTAAGTGGTCTCCCTGCCGAGTCTATTTACAGGTTAATGGTTTCTGAGAATTTCTGGAAACCGATTTTTATCAGTTTTCTGTGAAAGGAAACTATTAAGACGGCTATTTGTCTGTCCGTCCGCCCTCAGATCTTGAAAGCTGCTGAGGCTAGAGGGCTGCAAATTGGTATGTTGGTCATCCACCCTCCAGTCATTTATCATACCAAATTGCAGCCCTCTAGCATCAGTAGTTTTTATTTTATTCAAGGGTAAAGTTAGCCATGCTCGTGCGTTTGGCAACGCCGGGTCCAATTCGAAGGCGTAGTCGATGCACCTTTACTTGATCGCATCTGGGGAGGAATGAGCGCTACTTGGTCATAGCTGGGAGTTTCATACTGCAGCATACAGAGAGTTTCGTACAGCATTATACGCTGTACAGAAAACTCGATTGCGCCGAAGAAACTTCGGAGCATTTTTTACTTGTTTTCTCCTTTTAGTAGTTGTGGTTAAAAGTCATTATGAGGCGATTTTGAAATAAACATGTGTTATCAATATAACAAAAACTCATACACACACACACACACATACATTACAAACTGACAGACAAGTAATATATGGCAGGATGTTGACTCTGTATAATTCAAAAGCTAAATTTCTGAGAGTGACAACAAATTTTCTCATGATGAAAATGAATCTAAGTTATAAATCTTAGTCCTGTAAGTGACTGGTTTGATGCTAAAGTGAGGCTGAGACAAGGGCGTGTTATACCTCAGTAGCCAAAACAAGCTTTTATGATAAAAATGAAGCTATGTTACAAACCTTAGTTATGTGAGTGACTGGTTTGGTGTTAAAGTGGGACTGAGACAAGTGTGTGTTATACCTCAGTGGCTATTTAATATTTTTATATATGGAATGATGTAAAAAGTCATTGACTGAACAGCAGATGTAGATACTAAATAGTCTGATCAGGAGATGAGTACTGAACAGAGAATGGAATAGCTGATATTATCAAATGATGGAGTGCTGGCTGGACATAGTGAAGAGAAACTACAGATTAGTGAAAGAATTTGAAAATATCTACAAGGGAGGAAAGGTGAGAGTAATAATGATTGATGTTATAGTTATGGATATAATATTTATTGAAAATAACCATAATATTTTTAAAAATATAAAGCGATTTAATTTTAAATGTAATCAGAAAAATATAAAGTTAATTAACTTTATTGGTAATAGAAATTTGATAGCAATGAATTTTTTTCTTCACTTATAATTTATTGGAAAGATATTTCAAATAAATTATATAATTTAAATTAAAATCATAAATTAAGTAATGTACAAAAGAGTAATTTTATAACTCTTCATTTAAAGCTAAAGACAATTCAGTTTTACATTCTACCACAGCCAAAAGTTCAGTATCCTACCAAGAATGACATTATCATATCCAAATATTATTCACTAAAGGAAATATATTCCAAACTCCACAAAAAATTATATAAAAATCCAACTAACCTTTCCTCGACTTTGGTAAACATCTCTGGTCAAGAATGGCGTTATTGAAAAGAAAATTTCTAAGGTATCATACGGTTAGGAAACTTTCTAAAGATTGCGAGTTATTCATAATGAATCAAGAAACAGAATTTCCACAATGTTACTCCGTGAATGGGTTGGTGGGCCCATTATTCAACTTTCTTTTAGAAAGTGGGTCGTTTTTTATCTGCTTTTGAATGTCTGTTTTCTAGAAGGGGTTGAAAGTGTGTCAGTTTTTTTTTTTCACGGAATTGGGAAGAAAGGTTGAATATTCCAGTCAATGTAAGAATTGATGTACCTGACTTTTATTTATATGTTTACGTGTATACAAGCGCGCGTGCTGTCGCGCAATTTACACACACACACACAGAAACACACACACACACACACGCACGGTTTTACACTTCAATGACTTTTTAGGATTGGGAGACTAAAAAACTCATTATTCTATGTACACTATTTGTGATGAAGACTATCACAGTAACATCAGTGTACAATTGTCATCACATCTGTTGAACCACAAACTTTCTGTAACAAAGGTGAAAGTGAAGGGAACGTGAGCTATTAAAAACTAAAGTGAAATTAAAGAAAGTGTGACAGACATATTGAAAGACATTGGGAGGGTGCTAGCTAATCAGCTCTATGAATAGATAGTGGTTAGATCTGAGCGTTGAATATGGCTGGTTTATTCTTGAGTGTGTAATGTCCACTGGTAAGAAAATACACAAATAAAAAGCTTCTATAAAGTAGTATATCTCTATATAGATTTTTAGATTTCTGTAAAAGAAAACTATTGTGCCTGCTTTGTCTGTCCATCTGCACTTTTTCTGTCCGCCCTCAGATCTTAAAAACTACTGAGGCTAGAGGGCTGCAAATTCGTATGTTGATCGTCCACCCACCAATCATCAAGCAAAGCAAATTGCAGCCCTCTAGCCTCAACAGTTTTTATGTTATTTAAGATCAAATTTAGCGATAATCGTGCGTCTGGCAACGATATAAGATAGGCCACCACCATGTCGTGATTAAAATTTCATGGGCCGCGGCTCATACAGCATCTTACCGAGACCAACTGTAGATGGATCTATTTTCGGTGGCCTTGATTATAAGCCATAGTGGCTGTACAGCAAACTCGATTGTCTTCGGCGCAGTTTTTACTTGCATATACTTACGAAGAAAGTTACTGAATTTAAGCGACTTTTGAGCAGAACTGTACGCCAGAATCTGATGCAGAATTGCCCTCGACACATCCCCTCGTGCCACTTGGCAAAATCCAGGGAATTTTCGTAATGCCCAGACAACACCAACACTGATTTATGGTTCGCCCCTCTCCCGGTAGATTGGATAAAGAAGAAGAAGACGCAATAAATTCAGGGCATAAAAAGCCCCTTTTCTTGTCAAGGGGAGCCGTTATAAAGATATAGATGTTGTTCGTAGGACAATACCTCCTCTCCTCTCTTGACCTCATTTTCTGAGAGTATGTTGGAGAGAGGGTGTAGACACATACACACATAACACGCGAACATACACACAAACACATATATGGGCGTACAAATACCTGAAATATTGTAAGGACGAAAATATTGAACTGAACGTTTTTGAAAGTATTGTAAACAGTATGTTGGAGAGAGGGTGTAGACACATACACACATAACACGCGCACATACACACAAACATACACACACAAACACACACATTTGGACGTACAAATACGTGAAATGTTGTAGGGTTGAAAATGTTAAACTGAACGTTTTTGAAAGCAATGTAAACAAGAGTCTTTGTAAAGAAGTTGCCTGATCTGAAACACGTTCATTTGTTGTTAAAGAAGGCGTAAAACAGTCATGATAAGGAAAACGTTTTATTGCCTAAATGAAATTGGTTGACTTGAAACGTTTGCGGGTAAAAACGTTCATTTTTCCAATTGAAAATGTTGTTTAGAATATTCGTTTATATATAACAAACCCCCAACATTTTTAACTATTGGAAAAACCTCGCCCAAAAAATGTTTGCAACTCAGATAAAAACGTTCGGTTGCCGCCACTGCAAAACGTTCTTTTGGCGCTTGTAAAACCGAAAAAAAATATTTGCTTAGAATATTCTTTACAAAAAACAAACCCCTAACATCTTTACCTATTGGAAAACCTCGCCAAAAACATTTTTTGCAGCTCAGAAAAAAAAACCATTCGACTGCCTCAATTGCAAACGTTCTCTTGCGCCTGTAAAAACGGTGGGCGGGGGAATATAAAACGAGTAACACCATTTACCCAAAAACACGCCGAAGCGAACAGTTCCTATAAACAGTTCCATTCGCATGAAATACGCCGGAGAGAACGATCCCAGTAAACAGTCCCATGGCGGGAGTTGGAGCCGTTTCATGAATAAAAATCTTGTGCAAAGGTTCTTACGTCCTGACAAACTATCGGATTCCTTTTCGTCGGGAATTTTTCCGAGGGCGATAAGCATTCCGGAATTCCTGGGGGTACTGCTACTGCTATCATAATTCCCATTCCTCCCATTCCCACGTTCCCCCCTCCGTGATTCCACGACAGCAGTCCACTTCCTAAATGCATGAAGCACTATATGGATCATGGAAATTTCCTGTACTCTACAGAGAGAAGAGAGTGAATAGATATTATAGAAGTGGGAATTAAAATATGAAACTGGAAAAGGATAAATAGATAAATAAAAAAATGAAAGAAAACTGGAAAGGAAACAATGATATTGTAAATCTGAAGAAAATATGACAGGTTTTCAAAATTGATTTTTGCTTGTGAGAAATTTAAGAGATGTTTTATTATAGCTAGGCTATTTTCTTGCTCTCTCTCTCTCTCTCTCTCTCTCTCTCTCTCTCTCTCTCTCTCTCTCTCTCTCTCTCAAAAATACCAAACATAATCTACACTTAAACCTGAATCATGTCACATTTTAAATAAAAAATAAGCTTCTCTCTCTCTCTCTCTCTCTCAAGGAACAAATCTACACATTTTTGGTAAAATACCAATCTCTCTCTCTCTCTCTCTCTCTCTCTCTCTCTCTCTCTCTCTCTCTCTCTCTCTCTCTCTCTCACATACATTTGATAATTTTTCTTTATAAAATTCCCCGAAGTATGGAAAATAAAGCACATAAACATATTCTCTCTCTCTCTCTCTCTCTCTCTCTCTCTCTATTCCTCCGTCATCCGCCTCCAGGCCCTTACGTCCCCTAAAAAAGGGGGCTTTTGCAAAAGGGATCCCTTCCTCTCTCGGACGAAGGCGTTGCATTCTGCAATATTCATAGGATAGGACTCCTGAAACCTAGTTCCTTCAGGATCCACGACGCGCCTATTAGTTCCCCAGGGCGTGGTTGGGCGTCCTTGCAAGCATAGGCAGGATCAGGTTGTGTTATTATTATTATTATTATTATTATTATTATTATTATTATTATTATTATTATTATTATTATTATTGGGGAGACTTGTCTATCCAATTCCACAATGAAGAATCGGTTCCCTAAAACCTGAATAGAATCTATAAACCTGAATTGATTACTACAGTTGGCATTCTAATCCACAAACCGGAACCAGTTCCATAAACAGGAATCAATTATCAATTCCCAAAGGGGGAGTCAATTCCACGAGGAAGAATCAGTCCCCTAAAACCTGAATGGACTCTATCACCCGGAATCAATTCCTCTGAAGAACCTCATAAATATAAAAGCAAGTCTGCTCTCTCTCTCTCTCTCTCTCTCTCTCTCTCTGTCTCTCTCTCTCTCTCTCTCTCTTCTCTCTCTCTCTCTCTCTTCACGTATCGATCGATGCCTTCATCCCCTTTCTTCTCGCGGAATCAAATCCCGGAAGAGAGAGAGAGAGAGAGAGAGAGAGAGAGAGAGAGAGAGAGAGAGAGAGAGAGAGAGAGAGAGAGAGAGAGAAATCTTTGTGGCAACCCTTAGGGTGAGATCATCTTTTATCTCTCTCTCTCTCTCTCTCTCTCTCTCTCTCTCTCTCTCTCTCTCTCTCTCTCTTGACAGGAAAATGAATGTGGCAGAGAGAGAGAGAGAGAGAGAGAGAGAGAGAGAGAGAGAGAGAGAGAGAGAGAGAGAGAGAGAATCCTTCACCCCCCATATGAAGGAGTATCATAGTATCCTAGGGACTCTGAGACCTTTAGGACTTGACGTCAAGGAGGCAATTACCTCGAGGAGGGCAGAGGAGAAGAATGAAGGACCTCTTCGAGGTCAGGAGGTATAGGATGTCACAGGAGGAATAAGGACCCCAGAGGATCCTTCATAAGTCAGTGAGCGTGAAGGATAATGAGAGGGTGAAGGATAATGGTTGGAGGAACTGAGGGGAATTCCCCATATGTACACACAAACTCACACATACATACATACATAAATATATATATATATATATATATATATATATATATATATATATATATATATATATATATATATATATATATATATATATATATATATATATATTATTCACTTTAAAGACAGAAAATTTAGGAACCTCTTTGTTGCTTACTAAAATCATAATTCAGTTCATTCAAAGTCTTTTAAAGAATTGTCTAATTACTCGTACTTTCCCATTTCTCACAAATGTAAAGAAAAATAATATCTATTTATATATATAAATGAACTAAATAGAATTAAACAAAAAATTTAAACATATACTTCCATTTTTATTAATATTTTCTAGTCTCCTAAAATGCAAAAAAATAATTTTGGAATATCAAAGCCTTTGAAAACATTTACATAGATCGTATCAAACTGTGATCCTTTCCAAAATGTTTCCAGGAATCCCCTAACGATTTTCTGTTCTCTTACCTACACCACTGAACGAACCCTTTTTAATTCTCTATAGAGCAAACGTTTTTATTTATTCTGCTGGCTATGCCACTGAACGAACCCTTTTATTGAAACGTACAGTTTTCAAACTAGACTACAGAACAACAGTGGATATTGGACTGCGATGAACTAGGCACACAGTGCTTCCCTGAAAACAGTTTTCCATCTTGTTGGCAAGTTCAATGAACGCAGCCTTTTTTAAATACAGATTTTAAATCCGGAGAATTCTCGCTACAATAACGGTGGATATTGCACTAAGAGGAACTAGGGATATTGCTCCTTTGAAACCGTTTTTTGCTTTGTTGGCGAGGCTATTGAACGAAGCCCCCCTCGAATATTTTAAATGGTAGTTTTTGAGACTGCTATTCAGTAAAGTCTGCATCAGGGTCACGTAACTATCTACAGAAAATTTTGTATTTTTTAAAAATTCTGTATATTATCAGCTTTTGTTTAAACATAAAGGAAAGCACAGGAACAAAATAATTTTATTGAATTATAATGAATAAATGAATATTTCTAAAACTGTCAGTTTTTCAGTAATTTTGATAATTTCAGGTTTTGATTATTTTAGCATATATAATTTCGATTCTTCTAGATAATTTAGGAGTATGTTGATAAAACTCATATGGCAAATTAATGAAAAAATTGTCTAATGTCTTTCTGTTTGTCATCTTAGATTATTCAGAAGATTAACCAGATTTATACGTATACACACACTATATATATATATATATATATATATATATATATATATATATATATATATATATATATAAATAACACACAATATAAATAAATACTCACGTCGGGATCGAACCCAAGGTGGAAAGCAAGGGCGTTACCCACTTGTCTAAAAGAAGTTGGAACCTGAGAGCAACTGCTTACCTGGGCAAGCTTTGTCATGAGAGACTGGGTATCCCGACATGAGTCAGAAATTTATTTCTGTTCCACACGTGATTGTGTGTTGGTGATTTCTATCTTATTCACTCAGAAGGGATAATAATGAAATGTTGTCTATTGGGTCATTGCTGAGTCGGGAAGTTGGGGAAAACTTATAAATTGTATGGCCTAAAATACTTTCCACCTGAGAGACCTGGGTCCCCGACGTGAGTCAGAAATTTATTTATATATATATATATATATATATATATATATATATATATATATATATATATATATATATATATATATATATATATATATATATATATATACCAACCCTCGTATTATAAATTTCTAAAATACTTTCCCTCTTGTCCCGTGGCTTTCATAATTTCTATCCTAACTTTCTCATTTGGACATGAACCACAAACTTTTATAATCTGGCCCCAAAGAGAACAATGGCTGGGAACTTGCATATTGAAAAGACCGTAATTTCCACAGCTTTTTATTCTTTTCTTTTTTGCTCGTTTGCAGATTTTAAAGATGGCGTCTGAATCAGTCGGTAATCTGAAGCAGAAGCTTGAAAATGCATGATAGGTTTTGTGTTCAAGTTGAGACACACTACTCAAAAACGTCTCTGAATATTTCACGAAACACTACTCTATGTCACATCAGCTTATGTCACGGGAAGACGATACCGAAGCATCGGTTATTTGAAGATGTGGCAACGCTGCACCAGCGATGCCACATCACGCGAATGAACCTCTACCCTGAGTCGCCTCAGTCGGCCGGGAAAGATGTGGCAACGCCTCCCAAGTATAAAAGAAATGTTGCATAATGCAAACCATTATAGCTTGGAATGTTTTTAAGAGAACTTGAATAGAATTTTATGGCAGGCTTTTGTTCCCGTTCTCGAGGGAACAATGGTGTTGTTCCTCAAATGATATGCTTTCGGGAAGTGGTACGATTTGAGGTAATGTTTCTCAAATTACCTGCTCAAATCATATGCTTCTGGACAGAGGAATGTAGATTAATTGATCGATTTCCTAAAGTCGCCATATTTCTAATACTCTAGAGATGAAATCTAGCAATTCTAGTCTTCCAGCATCGTGGAAATAAGTTCCAATAACCCTCAAATCAACTCGCCCATTTCGTTATCATAAATAGTATTGTTTCTAATTGTTTATATATATTTTTTTCTTGCTGACGCGAGATGAGAGAACCACTACTAATCCGAGTTGTTTGATAAGCGACAATATCAAAATGTATAAAAAGGTCGTTCCGGAAACGCCCTGGCGAGTGACAAACGTCGCGTGAGCTTTGATTCAAAGCTGGTCAGTTGTTGGTGAGTTGGTGGAACATACAAGCACGCACACACTCACACACACACACACACACACACACACACACACACACATATACATATACATACTCATATATATATATATATATATATATATATATATATATATATATATATATATATATATATATATATAGAGAGAGAGAGAGGAGAGAGATAGGCCATCCTTCAAAACAGAATAGAGAGAGAGAGAGAGAGAGAGAGAGAGAGAGAGAGAGAGAGAGAGAGAGAGAGAGAGAGAGAGAGAGACAGAGAGAGAGACAGAGAGTTCACAAGGGACTGAATTTACAGCTGTGGGTAGATTCCGGGGGTGGGAATATCCTGGGTTTGTGGGAGACAATGAGACGCCCCCAAACACCTAGAGGGGGTCTTCCCCCCTCCCCCCCTCCGTGCTTAATGCAGAATCCATTACTGCATCTCCCACGGGAATTTTACTCTGGCAATTACAGTCCCAGAAAGCAAATATATAAATCATTTATTTATTTTATTTTTTAATTTATTTATTGAATCACTTATTACCTCATTTATTGACTTATTTATTTATATTACTTATTTACTTATTAATTGATTGATTTAATGTTCTTGGATAAATAAATGACCAGTGAAATTTAGCATATGAGAATAAATGATAAACATTGCAGCCAAACTTGAAAAAGGATGAATAATTATAACTATCTTGGATGAATAATCCTTATTTGTCTTATGAGAATAATTTTGTAATTATTACCAAATATAAATCCTCTTTACTGCATATATATATATATATACATTATATATATATAAATATATATATATATATATATATATATATATATATATATATATATATATATATATATATATATATATATATATATATATATATATATATATATATATATATATATAAATCTATACCAATTCAGAATACTGGCACAGTCTCGCTAATTTTGTAATAGACTGCCCATTAAACTCACAGTTTCCTTAACCTGAGTTCGAACTATTCCTATAAAGGAAAAATCTCTCCATTTATTTCCTCCTGGATTTCATAGCATTCAGAGCAATTAATGTCCAAAAATATGATGGAATAAAGGTGTTGAAAGGTCATTAGGGCTATAAGATTGGAAATAAGTATATGTTTTTATGGTGAACAAAGATTCCGTGGAGAAAATATTGATATTTGAAACTACTGAATTTTTGGCTATCCAAAGATCTTTTTTTTTGTGATTGTTATACGAGCGTGATATGGTGCCACCACTGTAGTTGGTCAGGGTCCAGAGGTCCAGACCAACCCTCCAATTTCACTTAAAGCCTTGTAACAATTAAGGGAAGCTGAAAGAATTATCAGAGAACGTACAAACGTCTCACTGAAAGACTCTAACTTTAGAATGGATTTAGCATTTACAAAATAAAAGTCAGAGTTAATATCCCTGCGTGCTTGCAATGAGCAGGTAAGCAAGCACTTAGCACTTGCAACATGCACGCACTTCAGCACTTTATAAGCTCTCACGAAAGTGAAATAGAACAGTTAAGCGGTTTATTGCATTGCAAGATTTGACTAACTATAAGGCTAATGGAAAGGCTATTGCAGTGCTCTGATGATGAAGAAGATATGAATTATATTTTGAGAGAGAGAGAGAGAGAGAGAGAGAGAGAGAGAGAGAGAGAGAGAGAGAGAGAGAGAGAGAGAGAGAGAGAGAGAGAGACTATGTAGCCATTAGTAAACTGATAATTTATTTTCAACTCAACTTTATAAAAAGAACCTTAACACAAACAGAATTTATCACCTTTAATAGAGAGAGAGAGAGAGAGAGAGAGAGAGAGAGAGAGAGAGAGAGAGAGAGAGAGAGAGAGAGAGAGAGAGAGAGAGTTTGTTTAGCAACTAGTATACTGACAATTTATTTTAAATCAACTTTGTCAAATAACTTTGACATAATCAGAAGACTTCATCTTTAAGAGAGAGAGAGAGAGAGAGAGAGAGAGAGAGAGAGAGAGAGAGAGAGAGAGCCCACGACCCAATCCAATTCCCTCCTGTTAAATACCCTAATTTGTTAGGCCCTATTCCTCTGCCCAATTTCAACATCAAGATTAACTCCCTCTCGTTTCTCCTTGTTACTGTCGACGGAACAGTAAGGAATGACAGAAATTATTCCCCTTTCTTATTTATCTTTGTTCCGTCTATTCTGTCTGTGTGGACGGTTGTTTAGTGGGGCTATAATTAATTATCTATCTAATTTATTATCTGGGATATTTAATCAGTGGATTTTATGGGAGAATAATTTAACTATGGGATAGTTAATTAGTGGCTTCTGGAATTACTCATTTAGATTTTATTTTAAATGAATATTCAATAAACTGATTTTTATCTTTATAAGGAGAATTTCTTGATGTAAAATTAAAATTAACATTTTAATATTAATTCATTATTGTAATTGTAGTTTTGTTTAAATAATATATTATATTATAGATGTGGATAATTTTATTTTGACTCATCTAAGTATTTAGATTAGGTGGATGGTAAAATTTGAAATATTTGTTGCAGAAAATATATAATATAGATTTGATATACACAACCCATCATATATATATATAATATATATATATATATATATATATATATATATATATATATATATATATATATATATATATATATATATGACTGTGCTCTCTCTCTCTCTCTCTCTCCCTCTCTCTCTCTCTCAATATGACACAAATCATAAACCAATGAAAAAGTCCTTCTAGTCGATTCAACTCAGGCACTTTTCGCCAATTAAACTGCCTAACTGGCAACCGCTACCTGTTGCTAATAGCCCTAACGAGTCACTCTCCCTCATTACTGAAAGAAAATGTAATTAAAGACCTCTGGAAGGCCCTAATGAGTTTTTAATTGCTCTCAAGAAGCATGAGGTGAATCTCCAGTCTCTGATGCTCTGATGACGTCACTGGGAAATGTTTGAGTTTGAAGGAACGTTTGAAAATGTTTGGGTGTTTGCAGACTTTGCATATAATTGTTCTGTTGGGAATAAACGTTTGTTTATTATGTTTTCTGTTTGTGAATATTATTTTTGTTGCAGTCTGTGTATTCGTTGTTTACAAAACATATTGCTGTATTCGTTTTGTCATAAAAAAAACTATTTTTTTATTTGTCTGTCATAAGATAAAATTTTATTGGATTTGATTTGTCATAAAAAATCATGTCCATATTTATTTCGGCACAAAAAAGCCCCTTCACTTTGTTTCTTCACAAAAAAAATCTTATCACTATATTTAATTTGTCATATAGGGACCTTCACTGTATTTAACTTGTGGTACAATTCTTCTCACTATATTTAATTTGTCGACAAACTCTTCTCTCTGTATCTAATTTGGCA